>NW_024415159.1:0-1111 GCF_014898765.1 Herpailurus yagouaroundi | reverse complement strand
GGATCTTGGATATGGGCCCTCCGTGAGGAAGATCTCACCCAGCTCGAGCCCATCTGGTCTCCCACGCCCACGCGGGGCTGCCCACTCCTTTCCTCCTTCGGCGTGGGGGGTGGCACCTACCCTGCTCAGCCTTATCTAACGGCTTGTGGTCTGAATATGTTAGAAGAAAAGCCGGCAGGCGCGCCGCATATTAAATTTGAGTAGCTGTTGGGGCGCCTGGGTGGCTCGGTCGGTTGGGCGTCCGACTTCGGCTCAGGTCATGGTCTCACGGTCGGTGGGTTCGAGCCGCGCGTCGGGCTCTGTGCTGAGCGCTCAGAGCCTGGAGCCTGTTTCAGATTCTGTGTCCCCCTCTCTCTGACCTTCCCCTGCTCAAGCTCTGTCTCAAAAATAAACATTAAATTAAAAAAAAAAAATTAAATTTGAGTAGCCGTTGCCAAAATCAGTTTCCAAAGTGACTTTACCCATTTGCAACCTCACCAGCAGTGGATGAGCGAACTATTTCCCTACATGCTCTCCAAAGCTTGATGTTGACACATTTAAATTTTTGCGAATCGATGGGGAAAAAAAATATGTCAAATTAATTTACATTTCCCTTTTTTTTTTACTAATAACTTGAGCATCTGTTAATATGCGTCTTAACCCTTTCTAATTTCTGTTCTGCAGCTTGTCTATTCATATTCTTCTCTTATTAAAGGAATTCTGGTGCGTCCAGGTGGCATAGTCAGTTAAGCGGCTGACTTCAGCTCAGATATGATCACAGGGCTCGTGAGTTCGAGCCAGGGTCAGGCTCTCTGCTGACAGCTCAGAGCCTGCTTTGGATTTTCTCGCTCTTTCTCTCTCTCGCTCTCAAAAATAAATAAACATTTAAAAAATGTAAAGGAATTCTTCATATATATATATATATATATATATATATATATATATATAAAGGAATTCTTTATATATTTTGGATACTAATCCTTGGTGCGTTACATATGGTGTAAATATTTTTGCCTTAACTGCTACTTCTCTTTTTTTTTTTTAATTTTTTTTTTCAACGTTTATTTATTTTGGGGACAGAGAGAGACAGAGCATGAACGGGGGAGGGGCAGAGAGAGAGGGAGACACAGCA
>NW_024415158.1:0-19658 GCF_014898765.1 Herpailurus yagouaroundi | reverse complement strand
ATTGCTACGGCTGAGGTCAGAGAGGTCTTTTCCTGCTTTCTCCTCTAAGGTTTTGATGGTTTCCTGTCTCACATTCAGGTCCTTTATCCATTTTGAGTTTATTTTTGTGAATGGTGTGAGAAAGTGGTCTAGTTTCAACCTTCTGCATGTTGCTGTCCAGTTCTCCCAGCACCATTTGTTAAAGAGACTGTCTTTTTTCCATTGGATGTTCTTTCCTGCTTTGTCAAAGATTAGTTGGCCTTACGTTTGTGGGTCTAGTTCTGGGGTTTCTATTCTATTCCATTGGTCTATGTGTCTGTTTTTGTGCCAATACCATGCTGTCTTGATGATGACAGCTTTGTAGTAGAGGCTAAAGTCTGGGATTGTGATGCCTCCTGCTTTGGTCTTCTTCTTCAAAATTACTTTGGCTATTCGGGGACTTTTGTGGTTCTATATGAATTTTAGGATTGCTTGTTCTAGTTTCGAGAGGAATGCTGGTGCAATTTTGATTGGGATTGCATTGAATGTGTAGATAGCTTTGGGTACTATTGACATTTTGACAATATTTATTCTTCCAATCCAAGAGCAGGGAATGTCTTTCCATATCTTTGTATCTTCTTCAATTACCTTCATAAGCTCTCTATAGTTTTCAGCATACAGATCTTTTCCATCTTTGGTTAGATTGATTCCTAGGTATTTTATGCTTCTTGGTGCAATTGTGAATGGGATCAGTTTCTTTATGTCTTTCTGTATGTCTTTCTGTTGCTTCATTGTTAGTGTGTAAGAATGCAACTGATTTCTGTACATTTATTTTGTATCCTGCAACTTTGCTGAATTCATGTATCAGTTCTAGCAGACTTTTGGTGGAGTTTATCGGTTCTTGCATGTATAGTATCATGTCATCTGCAAAAAGTGAAAGTTTATCTTCATCTTTGCCAATTTTGATGCCTTTGATTTCCTTTTGTTGTCTGCTGATGCTAGAACTTCCAACACTGTGTTAAACAACAGTGGTGAGAGTGGGCATCCCTGTCGTGTTCCTGATCTCAGGGAAAAAGCTCTCAGTTTTTCCCCATTGAGGATGATGTTAGCTGTGGGCTTTTCATAAATGGTTTTTATGATGTTTAAGTATGTTCCTTCTATCCCGACTTTCTCAAGGGTTTTTATTAAGAAAGGGTGCTGGATTTTGTCAAAGGCCTTTTCTGCATCGATTGACAGGATCATATGGTTCTTATCTTTTCTTTTATTAATGTGATGTATCACATTGATTGATTTGCGAATGTTGAACCAGCCCTACATCCCAGGAATGAATCCCACTTGACCATGGTGAATCATTCTTTTTATATGCTGTTGAATTCGATTTGCTAGTATCTTATTGAGAATTTTTGCATCCATATTCATCAGGGATATTGGCCTGTAGTTCTCTTTTGTTACTGGTCTCTGGTTTAGGAATCAAAGTAATACTGGCTTCATAGAATGAGACTGGAAGTTTTCCTTCCCTTTCTATTTCTTGGAATAGCTTGAGAAGGATAGGCATTATCTCTGCTTAAACGACTGGTAGAACTCCCCTGGGAAGCCATCTGGTCCTGGACTCTTATTCGTTGGGAGATTTTTGATAACCGATTCAATTTCTTCGCTGGATATGTGTCTGTTCAAGCTTTCTACTTCCTCCTGATTGAGTTTTGGAAGAGTGTGGGTGTTTAGGAATTTGTCCATTTCTTCCAGGTTGTCCAGTTTGTTGGCATATAATTTTTCATAGTATTCCCTGATAATTGTTTGTATCTCTGAGGGATTGGTTGTAATAATTCCATTTTCATTCATGATTTTATCTATTTGGGTCATCTCCCTTTTCTTTTTGAGAAGCCTGGCTAGAGGTTTGTCCATTTTGTTTATTTTTTCAAAGAACCAACTCTAGGTTTCGTTGATCTGCTCTACAGTTTTTTTAGATTCTATATTGTTTATTTCTGCTCTGATCTTTATTATTTCTCTTCTTCTGCTGGGTTTAGGCTGCCTTTGCTGTTCTGCTTCTATTTCCTTTAGGTGTGCTGTTAGATTTTGTATTTGGGATTTGTCTTGTTTCTTGAGACAGGCCTGGATTGCAATGTATTTTCCTCTCAGGACTGCCTTCGCTGCGTCCCAAAGCGTTTGGATTGTTGTATTTTCATTTTCGTTTGTTTCCATATATTTTTTAATTTCTTCTCTAATTGCCTGGTTGACCCACTCATTCGTTAGTAGGGTGTTCTTTAACCTCCATGCTTTTGGAGGTTTTCCAGACTTTTTCCTGTGGTTGATTTCAAGCTTCATCGCATTGTGGTCTGAAAGTATGCATGGTATAATTTCAATTCTTGTAAACTTATGAAGGGGTATTTGTGACCCAGTATATGATCTATCTTGGAGAATGTTCCATGTGCACTCGAGAAGAAAGTATATTCTGTTGCTCATGGATGCAGAGTTCTAAATATATCTGTCAAGTCCATCTGATCCAATGTATCATTCAGGGCCCTTGTTTCTTTTTGATCCTGTGTCTAGATGATGTATCCCTTTCTGTAAGTGGGGTGTTAAAGTCCCCTGCAATTACCACATTCTAATCAATAAGGTTGCTTATGTTTATGAGTAATTGTTTTATATATTTGGGGGCTCCGGTATTCGGCGCATAGAAATTTATAACTGTTAGCTCTTCCTGATGGATAGACCCTGTAATTATTATATAATGCCCTTCTTCATCTCTTGTCCCAGCCTTTAATTTAAAGTCTAGTTTCCCTGATATAAGTATGGCTACTCCAGCTTTCTTTTGGCTTCCAGTAGCATGATAAATAGTTCTCCATCCCCTCACTCTCAATCTAAAGGTGTCCTCAGGTCTAAAATGAGTCTCTTGTAGACAGCAAATGGATGGGTCTTGTTTTTTTTTTTTTATGCATTCTGATACCCTATGTCTTTTGGTTGGTGCATTTAATCCATTTGCATTCAGTGTTATTATAGAAAGATACAGGTTGAGAGTCATTGTGATGTCTGTATGTTTCATGCTTGTAGCGATGTCTCTGGTACTTTGTCTCACAGGATTCCCTTTAGGATGTCTTGTAGGGCAGGTTTATTGGTGATGAATTCCTTCAGTTTTTGTTTGTTTGGGAAGACCTTTATCTCTCCTTCTATTCTAAATGACAGACATGCTGGATAAAGGATTCTCTACTGCATATTTTTTCTGTTCATCACATTGAACATCTCCTGCCATTCCTTTCTGGCTGGCCAAGTTTCAGAAGAGAGAAGAGTCACGAGTGTTATAGATCAGTCACGAGTCTTATTGGTCTCCTTTTATATTTTAGGGCACGTTTATCCCTTGCTGCTTTCAGAATTTTCTCTTTATCCTTGTATTTTGCCAGTTTCACTATGTTATGTCATGCAGAAGATCAATTCAAGTTACGTCTGAAGGGAGTTCTCTGTGCCTCTTGGATTTCATTGCCTTTTTCCTTCCCCAGTTCAGGGAAGTTCTCAGCTATTATTTCTTCAAGTACACCTTCAGCACCTTTCCCTCTCTCTTCCTCCTCTGGGATACCAACTATGCGTATATTATTTCTTTTTAGTGTATCACTTAGTTCTCTAATTTTCCCCTCATACTCCTGGATTTTTTTTATCTCTCTTTTTCTCAGCTTCCTCTTTTTCCATAATTTTAACTTCTAGTTCACCTATTCTCTCCTCTACCTCTTCAATCTGAGCTGTGGGCATTTCCATTTTATTTTGCATTTCGTTTAAAGCGTTTTTCAGCTCCTCATGACTGTTCCTTAGTCCCTTGATCTCTGTAGCAAGAGATTCTCTGCTGTCCTCTATACTGTTTTCAAGCCCAGCGATTAATTTTATGACTATGATTCTAAATTCACTTTCTTTTGTATCATTTAAATCCTTTTTGATCAGTTCATTAGCTGTTGTTATTTTCTGGAGATTCTTTTGAGGGGAATTCTTCCGTTTGGTCATTTTGGATAGTCCCTGGAATGGTGCTGACCTGCAGGGCACTTCCCCTGTGCTGTGGTGTATAACTGGAGTTGGTAGGCGGGGCTGCAGTCAGACCTGATGTGTGTCCCCAGCCCACCGCTGGAGCCACAGTCAGACTGGTGTGTGCCTTCTCTTCCCCTCTCCTAGGGGCGGGATGCACTGTGGGGTGGCGTGGCCCATCTGGGCTACCTGCACACTGCCAGGCTTGTGGTGCTGGGGATCTGGCGTATTAGCTGGGGTGGGTAGGCAACATGCATGGGGGCAGGAGGGGCAGGCTTAGCTCACTTCTCCTTAGGTGATCCACTTCAGGAGGGGCCCTGTGGCAGCGGGAGGGAGTCAGACCCGCTGCCGGAGGGGTGTCTCCGCAGAAGCACAGCTTTGGGTGTTTGCGTGGAGCAAGCAAGTTCCCTGGCAGGAACTGGTTCCCCTTTGGATTTTCACTAGGGGATGGGTGAGGGAGATGGCGCTGGCTAGCGCCTTTGTTCCCAGCCAAACTGAGCTCTGTCATCCCAGGGCTCAGCAACTCTCCCTCCCTTTGTCCTCCAGCCTTCCCGCTTTCTGAGCAGAGCTGTTCACTTATGACCTCCCAGATGCTAAGTCGCGCTTGCTGTCAGAACACACTCCATCCGGCTCCTCCGCTTTTGTAAGCCAGAATTGGGGGCTCTACTTGGCTGGCAGGCTGCCCTTCCGCCCAGGCTCCCTCCCGCGTGGCGCATGCACCGCCTTGCCGCTCTTCCTACCCTCTTCTGTGGGCCTCTAGTCTGCGCTTGGCTCCAGAGACTCCGTTCTGCTAATCCTCTGGCGGTTTTCTGGGTTATTTAGGCAGGTGTAGGTGGAATCTAAGTGATCAGCAGGACGCGTGGTGAGCCCAGCGTCCTCCTATGCCGCCATCTTCCCTGTTCTCATCTTTTTTAATTTTTTTAACGCTTTTATTCATTTTTTGAGAGACAGAGTGAGAGTGGGGGAGGGGCAGAGAGAGATGGAGACACAGAACCCGAAGCAGTCTCCAGGCTCTGAGCTGTCAGCACAGAGCCTGACATGGGGTTCGAACTTACAAACTGCAAGATCATGACCCAGCCCAAGTTGGAGGCTTACCAACTGAGCCACCCAGGCACCCCACCTGAGCCACCCAGGCACCAACTGAGCCACCCAGGCACCCCAACTGAGCCACCCAGGCACTCCAAGGATGTCAGTACCCTTGCTGTTGTTATAATATATGAGTCAAATAAAAGATGACAAACCAAGCTTTCAAAAGGAGAACCTACATGTCTACTCTGTGTAAGTCAGTAGGCGAACTAGCTCATTTAATCCTCAGAATCATCCTGCTATCATGCTTCATTGTTCCCATTATGAAAATGTATTCATTTTAGTGATGTTGAAAATTATACAAAGATAAAACAGAAAGAAAAAAGATGACAAAATCTCTTCACAGTTAACTATTTGAAATATTTCTTTCAAGTCTTTCATTGTTTTATAAACACACATACACTATGTATGTATATGTATTTGTCAATTGGGACAGTATCTTATACATAATTTTTTTTATCTTTTTCTTCACATTAGATGAATAAATCATAATTTATTTGAACTTTTCTTATTGTTGGTCTTTTAGGTGTCCAATGTTGTTATTATAAAAAATGCTGCAATGAATGACCTTGCAAATTAATGTTTGTTGCATTTATGACTATTGTCTTTGACCAATTTCTTAGAAGGGAAATACTTGTATCAAAAGTTATGGGTTATGAACTATTTGAAGTCTTTTGGTATGCTTTGCAAATGATTTTCAGAAAATCATTCATTCCATGAATGTAGGAGGATATCATTTTACCACACCCTTATCAACACTAGATTATTATTTTGGAAGATATGATAATTTGAAAAGAGAAAAATGGTATCACACTTAATGTGTATTTCTTTATTGTTGGTAAAGTTGGAAATATCTCATACTTTTTAGTTATTTATATTTTGTTCTGTAAGCTTCTTGTGCTGTTTGATCATTTTCCATTGAGGTTATTAGTGTTTCCCTTATTAGTTGAATTTAGATATGTATCATTAGCCTCATTTTACAGATGAGAACTGCGCCTCATTTGCAGATGAGGTCACATGTATAGTAAAGATAATTCAAAGTATCCTAATTCTTATTCTAAAGGTTCTTTTCTACCATGCCATGTCTTTTCTAATGAGGGAAAACTGAGTTGTCCAACTCAGTTAGCTTCCTGCTTAGCAAATATTTCCACAATCCATTATTTACATACATGTCAAAGTCATAGTTGTTCTTGTGAACTTAACCAGAATAATACATATTACTCCTGGCTTCATTTAGAGCCCAAACACCCAAATACAGGGACTTGAATCCAATGCTTGTCAGAATTAACTTTCTTGTTAGTCCTCTAGGTATTTTCTTCAACACAGTTTTTTTCCAGACTTCACATTCTCTTACTGACCAGAGTGATTGAATTCAGTTACAAAAATAACTGAATCCAAGCAGACAGCTTAGAATGGGCTTTTGTTTCACTTGATACCTAATCACTAATTTGACTGAATTTTTCATGTTTCAATCAGTGTTTTCTTGCATAGTGCTGAAACACCCAGTTAAAATTTGTGGGTGAGGACAATAAGCAAACTTGAATCTAAAATAAGTGGGTTGAGATAATGGGTAAGTTGGAGTAATTGTATGCTCTAAAGAGTAACAATTCTCTAGATCCAACAAAGGTCTCAATCAGCTTGATGTATAAGAAGTTTATAAAATAAAAGAGAGGCTCAAACCCGAAAATAACAAACTACTCTAAACATAATTCCTTTCTTGGTATGTTTCCGAGTCCACTGCATACAAAACACATATGAAGAAAAGGACAACCAGTGCACTGAAATAAAAATACCATACCAAAAATCCTGCTCACGGGCTATAATAAGTACAGTATTTTGCCATCCATAATTGCATTGAAAGTCTACTGGATGGTTCTCACTAACTGAGATTTAATTAGTGCAAGGAAACAAGAAATTCCTGTTCAAAAAAAATCACATAAAACGGAAAAAACAAATTACAATTTGTGTGCACATTTTTCCTGGCACTGTGACCTCTGAATAAATGTGGTGCTATGACACAGACCTCTTTCCTTCTTGTGTATGTCTGTCTCTCTTTCCTTCCTCTTACTTAATACAGTTTAAATAAAGAAACATCTGCTGGAACTCTGAAATGGGGATCCCCGCTTTTGAAAGACAAAGGAGAAAAAAATAAATATTTGTACAGATGTGTAAAGCACAGCAGGTAGAGTCATTGCCAGAGAGAGCCCATAGACTGGAAGTTGGCTTTTTTAAGAAGGAAAGTATTTTTATATTCAAGAATAGAGAAAGTACTCCAAAAATCACTCAGTGCTCAGAAGGTTGAACCCTGACATAGAAAAGAATGGGGTTCTAGAAGAGATGTGCTAATAATACATGAAGATAATTACCATATCGTGAACACGAACCAGAGATTATGCTAAATATAGTATACACATTATATTACTTAATACTCACAAGATTCTAAGAGGGAGATATTAGAGTTATTCTAAATCTAGGATAGTAATGCTGCAATGAATGAAGTCATTTGCCTAATTTCACTCCACTAAGAGGTAATAGAGCTGGTAATGAAACTCAGACTTACAAAGCTTTGTTTATTGCACTACACCATATTATCACATGGATGATTAATTTTAGTTTTAATTTGACTTAATTATAAAAATAAAATAAATGTACTCATTAATTATACCACCCAGTCCATACAACTTTTTCTTTCTTTTTATCATTTTTTTATTAACAATAAATGCATAGAGTTCCTGTCAAGACAACATGATGTAGACCCATTTTCCCCTTCTCCTCACTAAGTAAAATTATAAACTTTGGCAATGACCCAAGATACAACCAAAACAGAACTCTGAAAGTTGGTAAGAAGAAAGTGAACTACATATAGTGTCCACCACTCGAAAGAATAAGATGACTTAGACCTAGTGTTTCCCTTCCCATGACTTAGTGACAAGGAAGCCCAGGTAGATGCATTCCTTTCTTGGATCAAACTGGAGTCCATCTGACAGCATTAGATAAGCCTGACAGTTTGAGCAAGATATATAAAGTGGGAACCTGGACAAAAATAAAGAACCAAGAGAGGAACTCATGCCAGTCCTGACATTGTCCTCCTCCCCATGAAATATTAAGGTTGGTAGACAGAGATGCCAAGAGGGACCAAGCTATACAGCAGGTGATGTGGTCCAAGAAGTGTCTTTGTTCCCCTAACCATGAGACTCTCCTCCTGAACCCAGAAACCAGGGCTGGCAACAGGAACTGTAAGGAGGGAGGAATCATTAATAAGTGGCTGTCTGGGAGACCTCTTTGTCCTCTCAGTCCAAGAGTCTTCTCTAACCCTGAGAAACTAGACATCTCAAAAGGGGGTTGGGCAATAGATGCACTCCACCACAACCTCACCCATGGAGATACACCCCACCCAGAGAGGTCATCCTGAGTGACCCTCTTTCATCCTCTCAGAAAGCACCAACTGAAACCAGTGGGAGTCCCAACAGCACTAACTAAACCAAGCAGACCAAAAATAACCCAACAAAGGCTATGAAAATTAAACTGCTATCAAAATTATAGCCCAAAAAATTATACCTGGTATGTGCATGCTAAACTTAAACAGGGTTACTTCCTGCTAAAATAAAAGAGGTCAGTAGGGCTCAGAGTAGCCCAAAATAATAGACACAATGTCCAAGGTACACTAAATGTGTAGATGATACACTATGAATCACAAACTGGATGAGAAAAGACCATCAAATGACACTAACACCAGGATGAATCAAATATTGGATCTAGTTGACAATGATTTTAAAGAAGCTGTGATACAATGATTCTAAAAGCAATTATAAGTTATATAAAATAAAAAACCAGAAAACCTCAGGAAAAAATAAATGCTACCAGTGGTTAATTACATACTATTTTACAGAATTACTTGCTTTATGTTCATAAACTCATTTGATTTGTAACAAAACTCTAAGTAAAATTTTATAATCTCATTTTAAATATGAGAAAAAAACTGAAATTTACCATAACCCCTAGCATTCCGTATTGTATTACACCTGATCTGCTCGAAAAATTTATATTACCTATCTGATCTTTGTAAAAGTCTGAGTTTGCCTTCTCTGATAGGCATAAGGAGGGAGGGCACTTTAGAGAGGGCAAACAGTGTGAGCAAAGACACAGGAGAAGAAATGATTAAAGGATATTTGAAGGAAGTGAGGAGACCAGTCTGTCTAGAGCAAAAAGTATGTGTTGAGGAGTAACTGGAGAAAGTAGTGAAGAGGTAAAAAGGGGTCAGATTACATATAAAAGAGGAAGATAAATGGAGAAAGAAAATAATGAAGGGAGGGAGGGAGAGAGAGAGAAAAAAAGAGAGAGAGAGGATGAGAGAAAAAATTGAATATTATATGCCTATTAGGGGTTCCTAAATCTCCACTATTACCAACAAGTTCCTTACATGAACACTACACTTGAACCAGTTTCTTAAAGTGCCATACCTCTCTCACATATCTCAGTTTTTCTAAATGCTATCCCTATTGCTTAGAATCTTTGCCCACAAACCCATAACCCCACACCTTAAAATTTGTTTCTTTGGTTACCTTCTATTGACACTTCAGGAGTCAACTCAGGAATACTATCACCACTTTCAGGAAGCCTTTCCTAAAACCCTCCCCCACCAGCCAGTTTCCCTCTTCCCCATTCCTTCCTCCCATGTGAAGTGCTTTCTCCATGGCCCCATGGCCTAATATGCATGCCTTTGACAGCACTTATCCTGTTGTGTTTATTCATCTGTCAGGGTTTTTTTTTTTGTCTTTTTTTTGTTTTGATTTTTTTTGATTTGTTTATTTATTTATATCTTAAATTTTAGTTAACATATAGTGTAATATTAGTTTCAGGAATAGAATTTAGTGACTCATCACTTACTTATAACACCCAGTGCTCATCAAAAGTGCATTCCTTAATACTCAACACCCACTTAGCACATTCCCCAGCCACCTCCCCTCCAGAAACTCTTGGTTTGCTCTAATAGTTAAAAGTCTGTTTCATGGTTTGCCTCTCTTTCTTTTCTCTAGGTTAATCTGTTTTATTTCTTAAATTCCACATATGAGTGAAATCATATGGTATTTGTCTTTCTTTGACTTATTTAGCTTAGCATAATACAATCTAGCTCAATCTACATCATTGCAAATGGCAAGATTTCATTCCTTTTATGGCTGAGTGATATTCATATATATATATGTATATATATATATATATATTCTTTATGAATATATGTTCTTTACCATTCATCAATCAATAGACATTTGGGTTCTTTGCATAACTTGGATATTGTTGATAAAGCTACCATAAACATCAGGGTGCATGTGTCTCTTTGAATCAATATTTTTGTAATCTTTGGGTAAATACCTAGTAGTGAAATGGCTGGATCATAGGGTAGATCTATTTTCAATTTTTTGAGGAATCTCCATACTGTTTTCCAGAGTGGCTGCACCAGTTTGCATTCCTGCCAACAGCGCAAGAAAGTTCCTCTTCCTCCACATCCTTGCCAAAAATCTGGTGTTTTCTGTGTTGTTAATTTTTAGCCATTCTGACAGGTGTGGGGTGATATCTCATCATGATTTTGGTTTGTATTTACCTGACTATGAGTGGTGCTGAACATCTTTTCCTGTGTCTGTTGGTTACCTATATGCCTTCTTTTTTTTATTTTTTTTTTAAATTTTACTTATTTTATTTAATTTATTTTTTGTAAAGATAAGTTTATTTAACTTAAAGATCTTTTATTCTAAGGACATGTTTTTCCTATTATTTTATTTTATTTTATTTTATTTTTTTTGTGTGTGTCCTGAATCCTGAGTTTTTTTTAAATATGAAATTTATTGTCAAATAAAGAGACTCTTTACTTTTTTAAATTTACATCAAAATTAGTTAGCATAGAGTGAAACAATGATTTCAGGAGTAGATTCCTTAATGCCCCTTACCCATTAAGCCCATCCCCCCTCCCACAACTGTTTCAGTAACCCTCTGTTTGTTCTTCGTATTTAACAGTCTCTTATGTTTTGTCCCCTCCATGTTTTTATATTATTTTTTCTTCCCTTCCCTTATGTTCACCTGTTTTATATCTTAAAGTCCTCATATGACTGAAGTCATATGATTTTTATCTTTCTCTGACTAATTTCACTTAGCATAATACCCTCCAGTTCCATCCACGTAGTTGCAAATGGCAAGATTTCATTCTTTTTGATTGCCAAGTAATACTCCATTTTATAGATATACCACTTCTTTATGCATTCATCCATCGATGGACATTTGGGCTCTTTCCACTTTGGCTATAGTGCTGCTATAAACATGGGGGTGCATGTGCCCCTTTGAAACAGCACACCTGTATCCCTTGGATAAATGCCTAGTAGTGCAACTGCTATTTTCAGTTTTTTTTGAGGAACCCCCATACTGTTTTCCAGAGTGGCTGCACCATCTCACATTCCCAGCAACGATGCAAAAGAGATCCTTCTTTGCATCCCCGCCAACATCTGTTGTTGCCTGAGTTGTTAATGTTAGCCATTGTGACAGATGTAAGGTGGTATTTCATTGTGGTTTTGATTTGTATTTCGCTGATGATGAGTGATGTTGAGCATTTTTTCATGTGTTGGTTGGCCATCTGGATATCTTCTTTGGAGAAGTGTTTATTCATGTCTTTTGCCCATTTCTTCACTGGATTATTTGTTTTTTAGGTGTTGAGTTTGATAAGTTCTTTATAGATTTTGGATACTATCCCTTTATCTGATATGTCATTTGCAAATATCTTCTCCCATTCTGTCAGTTGCCTTTTAGTTTTGCTGTTTGTTTCCTTTGCTGTGCAGAAGCTTTTTATTTTGATGAGGTCCCAGTAGTTCATTTTTGCTTTTGTTTCCCTTGCCTCTGGAGATGTGGTAAGAAGTTGCTGTGGCCAAGATCAAAGAGGTTTTTGCCTGCTTTCTCCTTGAGGATTTTGATGAATTGCTGTCTTACATTGAGGTCTTTCATCCATTTTGAGTTTATTTTTGTGTATGGTGTAAGAAAGTGGTCCAGGTTAATTCTTCTGCATGTCCCTGTCCAGTTTTCCCAGCACCACTTGCTGAAGATACTGTGTTCATTCCATTGGATATTCTTTCCTGCTTTGTCAAAAATTATTTGGCCATACATTTGTGGTTCCATTTCTGGGTTCTCTATTCTGTTCCATTGATCTGAGTGTCTGTTTTTGTTAAGTACCATTAACTTTAAAGTTAGTAGGAATTTGGGCTAATGATGGGCTATTTGATGGTATGAACTGGGAAGTCTCTAGTACTTAAAATGTTGCTCCCTTGTTACTTCTACTTTCTACGAAAAAAAATGCACACCCCAAAGAATGTTAACCAGTTTTAGTGGACTTTTCACGGTAGTTCAAGGGTGGTAGTTTTTTTTTTTTTTTTTTTTTGAGATTTCTATACTGTGTGGCTAATTAGAAGGTGGTATAACTATAAGATTTAGATTAGACTTGAACAGGTGTAACAGCCATTTCCTTAAAGTCAGAGTTTTAGGGCCTGTGTTGATGTATTGAGGCAGTGGAATAACTAATATCCACGAGATACTCTTTTTTCACTTATTGTCCATTATATGTAGAATTCTTCTGGGCACCTCTTGGTAGTTTATTATTGCTTGGGTTTCAGGATTTCATAAATCTTTGTTATGTTATAAATAACCTTGATTCCTAACAGTTAACTGAAGGAACATTGGAGGTGAGAAAATCAGATTTCTGAGAACAGTACAAAGGAATTATTTGATTAGTAAGGATTTTGTGATAAAGCAATGTGGAAATCCTAGAAGGCATTCTAAATTCTTAGTGGCCAAATTACTCCCAGGGTTCTTTAGATCAACCCTTCTTAATCATTTATGTGGAAAATTCTTTGAAATGATTTTCAGAACTTGGGGAAACTGTATAAAATTTATTGATATAGTCCATGGTATTTTATTATGATTATCTCCAGTTCCATATTAGCTATAATTAACTAATTGATCATCCTAATACTCCAGTGAGGCTGGTTTTTAATAGTATAATTGTAATTGATAAAGAATCAAAAGGAGAATTGTAATTTGTAAAGAATCAAAAGCTTTCAGTCTTGTATTTTTGGAAAGTTTAATGCATCCCTACTGTCTTCATCCTTGAATAAACTTGAAGGGCACTTAAGATAGTGGGGTAGGCTGAATGATGGCCACCTGGAGAGGTCCGATCTTACCTAGTTCCTGGAATGTGTGTTACCTTATAAGAAAAGGGATTTTTTGTAGAGGTAATTAAACTAAGGATCTTGAGATGAGGAGATTGCTCTGGATTGTCCAAATGGGTCCTAATTCCAATTTCAGGTGTCTTTTAGAGAGATGCTCAGGGAGATTTGATCTACACATAAGAGGATACATGGCGACCATAGAGGCACAGATTTATGTGGCTACAAGTCCTGGAATTGCCTTGAGGAGGCAAGGAACAAATCCTCACCCAGAGCTTCCAGAGTGAATGTGTGTGGCCCTGTGGACTCTGATTTTGGCTTAGGACAGAATTTGAATTTATGATTTCTGAAGCGGTGAAGGAATATATTTCTGTGTTGTTAAATTTTGGTATAAGAAAGTGGTTCAGATTCATTCTTCTGCATGTCCCTGACCAGTTTTCCCAGTACCAATTGCTGAAGAGACTGTCTTTATTCCATTGGATATCCTTCCCTGCTTTGTCAAAGATTAGTTGGCAATACGTTTGTGTGTCCATTTCTGGGTTCTCTATTTTGTTCCATTGATCTGAATGTCTGTTCTTGTGCCAGAACCATACTTTGTATTATAACTTGAAGTCTGGGATTGTGATGTCTCTTGATTTGATTTTCTTTTTCAAGATTGCTTTAGCTATTCAGGGTCTTTTCTGGTTCCATACAAATTTTAGGATTATTTGTTCTAGTTCTGTGAAGAATGCTGGTGTTATTTTGATAGGGATTGCATTGAATATGTAGATTGCTCTGGGTAGTATTGACATTTTAACAATATTTGTTCTTCCTATCCAGGAGCATAGAATCTTTTTCCTTTTTTGTGTGTGTGTCTTCTTCAGTTTCTTTCATAAACTTTCTATACTTTGCAGCGTATAGATTTTTCACCTCTTTGCTTAGATTTATTCCTGGGTATTTTATGGTTTTTTTTGTGTGCAACTGTAAATGGGATCGATTCCTTGATTTCTCTTTCTGTCCCTTCATTGTTGGTGTATAGAAATGCAACCGATTTCTGTGCATTGATTTTATATCCTGCAACTTTGCTGAATTCATGAATCAATTCTAGCAGTTTCTTTGTGGAATCTTTTGGGTTTTCCATAAAGAGCATCATGTCACCTACGAAGAGTGAAAGTTTGACCTCCTCCTGGCCAATTTGGATGCCTTTTATTTCTTTGTGTGGTCTGATTGCAGAGGCTAAGACTTCCAATACTATGTTGAATAACAGTGGCAAGGGTGGACATCCCTGTCTTGTTCCTGACCTTAGGGGGAAAGCTCTCAGTTTTCCCCATTGAGGATGACATTAGTGTTGGGTTGTTCATATATGGCTTTTCTGATCTCGAGGTATGCTCCTTCTCTCCCTATGTTCTTGAAGGTTTTTATCAAGAAAGGATGCTATATTTTGTCAAATGATTTCTCTGCATCTATTGAGAGTATCATATGGTTCTTGTCCTTTTTTTTTAAATTTTTTTAACGTTTATTTATTTTTGGGACAGAGAGAGACAGAGCATGAACGGGGGAGGGGCAGAGAGAGGGGGAGACACAGAATTGGAAACAGGCTCCAGGCTCTGAACCATCAGCCCAGAGCCTGACACGGGGCTCGAACTCACGAACCGTGAGATCGTGACCTGAGCTGAAGTCGGACGCTTAACCGACTGCGCCACCCAGGCGCCCCTGTCCTTTTATTGATGTGATGAATCACGTTAATTGTTTTGTGGATATTGAACCAGCCCTGCATCCCAGGTATAAATCCTGCCTGGTCATGGTGAATAATTTTTTTTTTTTAATGTATTGTTGGGTCCTGTTGGCTAATCTCTTGTTGAGGATTTTTGCATCCATGTTCATCAGGGAAATTTTTCTATAGTTATCCTGTTTAGTGGGATCTCTCTCTGGTTTTGGAATCAAAGTAATGCTGGCTTCATAGAAAGAATTTGGAAGTTTCCCTTCAATTTCCATTTTTTGGAACAGCTTTATGAGAATAGGTGTTAACCCTTCCTTCAATGTTTGGTAGAATTCCCCTGGAAAGCCATCTGTCTCTGGACTCTTGTTTTTTGGGAGGTTTTTGATTACTAATTCGATTTCCTTACTGGTTATGGGTGTGTTAAATTTTCTATTTCTTCCTGTTTTAGTGTTGGTAGTGTATATATTTCTAGGAATTTGTGCATTTCTTCCAGACTGCCCATTTTATTGGCATATAATTGCTCACAATATTCTCTTATTATTGTTTTTATTTCTGCTGTGTTGGTTTTGATGTCTCCTCTTTCATTCTTTATTTTATTTATTTTGGCCATTTCCTTATTCTTTTTGGTCAAAATGGCTAGTGGTTTATCAATTTTGTTAATTCTTTCAAAGAACCAGCTTCTGGTTTCATTGATCTGTTCCACTGGTTTTTGTTTGTTTGTTTGTTTGTTTGTTTGTTTTGGTTTGGTTTTGATAGCATTAATTTCTGCTCTAATCTTTATTATTCCCTGTCTTCTACTGGTTTGGGGTTTTATTTGCTGTTCTTTTTCCAGTTCTTTAAGGCGTTAGTTAGGTTGTGTATCTGAGATCTTTCTTCCTTCTTTAGGAAGGCCTGGATTACTATATACTTTCCTCTTTTGACTGCCTTTGCTGTGTCCCAGAGGTTTTGGGCTGTGGTGTTATCATTTTCATTGGCTTCCATGAACTTTTTAATTTCCTCTTTAACTTCTTGGTTAGCCAATTCATTCTTTAGTAGGATGTTCTTTAGTGTCCCAGTATTTGTTACCTTTCCAAATTTTTTTCTTGTGGTTGATTTAAAGTTTCATAGCGTTGTTGTCTGAAAATACATGGTACGATCTCAATCTTTTTGTACTTGTTGAGGGCTATTTATGCCTTCTTTAGACAAATTTCTATTCATGTGTTCTGCCCATTTCTTAATGGGATTATTTATTTTTTTTGGTTTTGATTTATATAAGTTATTTGTAGATTTTGTATACTAACCCTTTATCAGATATATCATTTGCAAATATCTTATCCCTATCCGAATTTTGTCTTTTACTTATGTTGATTGTTTTCTTTGCTGTGCAGGAGATTTTATCGTGATGAATTCCCAATAGTTGTCTTTTGCTTTTGTTTGCATTGCCTCCAATGATGTGTCTAGTAAGAAGTTTCTAAGGCTGCTATCAAAGAGGTTGCTGCCTGTTTTCTCCTCTAGGATTTTGATTATTTCCTGTCTCACATTTAGGTCTTTCATCCAGTTATAATTTGTTTTGTATATTAAAGTGTTCCAGTTTCTTTCTCATGCATGTTTCTGTCCAATTTTCCCAACACCATTTGTTGAAAACAATGTCTTTTTCCAATTAGATATTGTTTCCTGCTTTGTCGAAGATGAGTTGACCATACAGCTATGGTTCCATTTCTAGATTTCCTATTCTGTTCCATTGATCTAAGTGTCTATTTTTGTGCCACTACCACACTGTCTTGATGACTATAGCTTTTTATTATCACTTGAAATCTGGAATTGCGATGACTCTGGCTTTGCTTTTCTTTTTCAAGGTTTCTTTGGCTATTTGGTATCTTTTGTGGTACCATGCAAATTTTAGAATTGATTGCTTTTGCTCTGTTGAAAAAAATGCTGGTGGTATTCTGATAGAGATAGCATTAAATGTGTAGATTTCTTTGGGTAGTATAGACATTTTAACAATATTTGTTCTTAATATCTATGGACATGAAATATTTTTCCATTTCTTTGTGTCTTCTTCAATTTCTTTCATAAGTGTTCTATATTTTTCAGAGTACAAATATCTTACTCTTTGGTTAGGTTTATTCCTAGCTATCTTATGGATTTTGGTGCAATTGTAAATGGGATTGATTCTTCGATTTCTCTTTCTGCTGGTTCATTATTGGTTTATAGAAATGGAATGAATTTCTGTACATTGATTTTGTATCCTGTGACTTTCCTGCATTTGTGTCTCAATTCTAGCAAATTGTTGGTGGATTCTTTGAGTTTCTTTTACATAAAGTATCAGATTATCTATGAATAGTGAAAGTTTGCCTTCTTCCTTGCTGATTTGGTTTCCACATTTTTAAAGTGTCTAATTGCTAAAGCTCTAGACTTCATTACTATGTTAAATAACAATGGTGAGAGTTGAGATCCCTGTCTTTTTCCCGACCATAGTGGAAAAGCTCTGTTTTTCCTCATTGAGGAAAATATTAGCTGAGGTTCTTCCTATATGGCCTTTATGATGTTGAAGTATGTTTCTTCTATCCTTACTTTGCTTAAGTTTTTTTTTTTTATGAAGAATGGATGCTGTACTTTGTTAAATGCTTTTCCTGCATCTATTGAGGGGATCTTATGGTTCTTATCTTTTCCTTTATTAATGTGGTTTGTCATGTTCATTGATTTGCAAATATTGAAACACTCTTGCACCCCAGGAATAAATCCCACTTGATTATGGTGAGTGATTCTTTTAATGTATTGTTGGGATTCAATTTGCTAGTATTTTGTTGAGAATTTTTGCATCCAAGTTCATCAGGGATATTGGCTTATAATTTTCTATTTTAGTGGGGTCTTTGGTTTTGAAATAAAGGTAATGCTAGCCTTCTAGAATGGGTTTGTACCTTTTCCTTCTATTTATATTTTTTTGGAATAGTTTGAGAAGACAAGGTATTAACTCTTCTTTAAATGTATGCTAGAATTCCCCTGGTAAACCATCTGGCCCAGAACTCTTGTTTGTTGGGAGATTTTTGATTACTGATTCAACTTCTTTGCTGGCTATTAGTCTGGCCAAGTTTTTAAAATTCTTTCTGATTCAGTTTTGGTAGTTTATGTGTTTCTACGAATTTATCCATTATTTTGAGATTGACCAGTTTTTTGTCATACAGACTTTATATTCTCTTATAATTGCATTTCTGTGGTGTTGATTGTAATCTCTCCTGTCTCATTCATTATTTTATTTATTTGGGTCATTTCTCTTTTCTTCTTGATAACTATGGCCAGGGAGATTATCAATTTTATTAACTTTTCCAAAAAAAAAAGCTCCAGCTTAATTGATTTCTTCCTCTGGGTTTTTTCTTTATCACTTATTTCTGCTCTAATCTTTATTATTTTCATTTTTCTTCTGGGATTAGGCTTCATTTGTTGTTCTTATTCTAGCTCCTTTAGGTGTAAGGTTAGGTTGTGTATTAAGATTTTTCTTGCTTCTGGAGGTAGGCCTGTATTGTTATGTAATTCCCTCTTATGACTGCATTTGCTGCCTCTCAGAGGATTTGGACCATTGTGTTTTCATTTTCATTTGTCTCTGTGTGTTTTTTTTAAATTTCTTATTTAATTTTCTGGTTTACCCATTGATTATTTAGTAAGATGTTCTTTAATCTCCATGTACTTTTTGTCTTTCCAAGTTTTTTATTGTGGTTGACTTCAAGTTTCATAGTGTTATGATGTAAAAATTTGCATGGTAGGATCTCAATCTTTTTGTACTTGTTGAAGCCTCATTTGTGACCCAGTATGTTATCTATCTTGGAGAATGTCCCATATGCACTTGAATAAAAGCTAACTTATCTTATATAAGTATGGTTACTCTGGGTTTCTTTTGACGTCCATTAGAATGAGAAAATTTTCTCCATCCCTTCAAGTTCAATCTGCACTTGTCTTTAGGTATAAAATGAGTCATCTTGGGCAGAATATAGACTAATCTTCTTCTTCTTTTTTAATCCATTATGATACCCTATGTCTTACAATTGGAGCATTTATTCCATTTCTATCAAGAGTGATTATTGATAGATATTAATTTAGTGCCATTGTGTTATTTGTTAATTCGTTGTTTCTGTACATTTTCTCTGCGTTTCTAGTCTCTTTTCATCCTACTTTCCCACTGAAAGATTTTAATTTAATTCAAAAAATATTTGTTTATTTACTTATGTTGAGAGAGAGGGAGAGAGGGAGAGTGCAGGTAAGGGGCAGAGAGAGAAGAAGAGAGATAATCCCAACCAGGTTCCACATCCAGCACAAATCCGGATTCAGAGATTGATCCCATGAACTTTGAGATCATGACCTGAGGTGAAACCAAGAGTCAAACACTTAAGCAACTGAGTTACACAGGTGCCCCAAGATTTCCCTTTAATATTTCTTGCAGGAAGTTTCAATGGTCATGTACTCTTTTAGTTTCTGTTCGTATAGAAAATTATCTATCCTCCTATTCTGAATGACAACCTTGCTGTATAGAGTATTATTGGCTGCATAGTCTTGGCAGGCCAGAAAGAATTGGCACGAGATTTTCAGTGTGCTAGACAGAAAAAATATGCAGCCGAGAATCCTTTATCCAGCAAGTCTGTCATTTAGAATAGAAGGAGAGATAAAGGTCTTCCCAAAGAAACAAAAACTGAAGGGATTTGTCACCACTAAACCAGCCCTACAAGAGATCCTAAGGGGGACCC
>NW_024415157.1:0-1546 GCF_014898765.1 Herpailurus yagouaroundi | reverse complement strand
CTGCCGCCTGATTTGGCTTCCTGGTAGGAAATTCATCAGGGCCCGGCGGCGGCAGCGAGACCTGGCAAGCGCGGGCGGCCCCTAGCGCCCTCACCTCCTGAGCCGCATGAAGAGGCGGGGGCGCAGGCCCCGGGAGGCCCTGGCCGCGGCCACCTGGGGAGGAGCCTCTAGCGCTGCAGTAAGGGCCGCGCTGGAGGCGCCTGAGGAGAAGGTGGTGTACACGCTGGGGCACCAGCCCCCCGAGGCCCGCGTCCGGACGCGCCGGCCAGCTGCCAGGAGGAGGCGCCACAGAGCCCGGACTGTCGCGGTTGGCCAGAGGAAGGTGCCGCCCCCGCCGCCGCTGTCCCTCGAGGACAGCAGCCTCCGCAAGCCCGCGGCCCCCGCGCCCTGCTCCGGGGGCCGCAGCCTGGAGGAGAGTGGGAGGGCGGCCACCCCGACGCTGACCACCTTGCCCACCATCCGCGTAGTCGGCGACGTGTGGGTCGAGAGCAGCCTGGCAGAAGCGCAGCGCCAAGCGTGCCAAGTCCTGGGAGTGAACCTGGCACCCGTGGTGAGACTCTGCCGCTTCCCTTTGCCTGGGCGTGAGATGCGGGCCACCGCCGCGCGACCTCTCAGCCCCAGGACGGGTTGTGCCTGGAGGGATGAACCAGTGAGAGCCGGGCCCGCGTTCCCTAGTGCACTTTAGGGGCGAAGAAGCACCAGACGGTCCTGGCCCGCGCCTCCGGGATGCAGCGCCGCCTTCTGGGACTCTGGGGAGGCTGTGCCCTCTGCTGCCTCCCAGCACCGGGTCTGTGGAGGGAGGAGACCCCTGGACCGCAAGGGAGGTCACCTTTTTTCCTAACCCCAGATTGAGAGGTCTCCAGCACTTTAGGGGCAGATCCATGATCTCTCTTGTTCCCTAATTGCTCTGAAGTCGTCCGAAGAAGCCATTCCACCCCCACTCTCTCCAAAGGAATTTGATTCCATGCTTGTGTAATAAAGCTAGAGTTTCTTTGCCATTCACCCACCTCTCGGCTCCTCCCACCAATTTCTTTCTTCTTTGAGTGTATGTGTATGTGTATATAACTTCTAGGATGATTTAAAGTACATAATCCTTAAATGTTTAGGATAGACAGTAGAGAAGAAAGGGTGTCACTTAGGGGTCTGCACCCAGATTAAAAAAAGATTACTGAAGTATAGTATACATTCAAAAGGACATATATTATTTTTTTCGTGTTTGTTTATTTTTGACAGAGACACACCGAGTGAGCAGGGGAAGGCCAGATAGGGAGCCACAGGATCCAAGCAGGCTCCAGGCTCTGAGCTGTCAGCACAGAACCTGATGTGGGGCTCGAACTCACAAACCATGAGATCATGACCTGAGCCAAAGTTGGACACTTAAGTGACTAGCCACCCAGGCACGCAAAAAAGAACATATATTATTAAAAGTATTCTGAGCACAGCTTGATGCTATTCAGTTCAATGTACTTGTGGAATCAGTACTCATTAAAAAAGGTACCAGGACCCCAAGGGAACACCTGTGCCTCTTTCAGTCACGGTCTATCTC
>NW_024415156.1:0-3290 GCF_014898765.1 Herpailurus yagouaroundi | reverse complement strand
ATGGACGGTCTACAGTCCCCAGACTGCTGCGGGTTCACAGTGTGGCTGGAGGCCCCCTGCTGCAGCCCTGAGTGCTTGGACCGCGGCTCACAGCCCGTGCACCGGGGTGACCTCGGCCCTGGAATCGCTGGGGTGTCAACCACAGTCAGGCATCAGGCACATTTCTCTAGTAAAGAAGCTGTGCCTCCATTACCAGAGCATATAGCTCATTCATTCCGAATGTATTTTCTCAGGGACCAGATTCTGTCCTTGATATTGAAGCTATAAATCCTAGTAGCAAAACAGATGGGTTCCCCGCCTTCAAGTTTACAGTTTAGAGAGGGATACAGAATCACAATAACTACTCTAAAGACATAGAATTGCAAAGTGTAGTGGATATTGAGCTAGAAAACACAGGGATCTTTGGGAGCATTAAATGGATGCTTGGGGAGCTGACATCTGAAAGAGCTGGAATCAGCATAGATGACATTCCAGGCAGAGGAAACAGCAGGTGCAAAGGCCCCGAGGTGGGAGGACCAGACCCCTTAGACACAAACGTCATTGTCATAACAACAGCTGGCACTAACACAGGGCTCACTGCTTTAAGTACGCCTCGCATTTTAACTCCCACCGCAGCCCGAGCAATGAGGCAACGAGCACAGTAACACCGACACCCCCACGCTATAAACGAGGACGCTGAGGCACGTGGGGAGTAATGGCTGCCTACATTTCCATCGACAATGAGTGGGAGGACCGGGATCGGAACCAGACCATCTGGCTCCCCGTGCTGAGCTTCTGTAAGATGTTTGTTTCTCGAGTTTCGAGAGGACAGGGAGCACGGTGTGCCAGAGACTGGGGGAGGGCAGGGCCAGGTCACGAGGACCTGCAGGTGCCGAGTACGTCAGGATCCTTTCTGCCGGCAACAACAAAAGGAAACCCACACCAAACCAGCTCAAGTGAAAGGAGATACTTGGTGCACGTACCTGAGATATCTGGGCTGGGTTTCAGATCTGGCTTGATTCAGGGGCTTAAGTGATGTAAACGGGGCCCATCTCCTCTTGTCTATACTGGCTTCATTCTTGGAGCATTTCTGTCCAACAACTCAAACCTTACCATCCTCTCAATTCATAATTCAAAAGCTTCAAGAAAGATTGCCCACCACTTCCCAGCCATTCAAGCATAATGTCTGCTTGGGCTGAAAGTCCTGGTTTGGGTAACACGCCTGTCACTTTTCCTATCGGTGTGGTCCGGGTGGAATGTCTGATTGGCCCAGGCCCGAGTGCATGACCCACCCCTGGACACCAGGAGTGAGGCCACATCTGAAGTCCTGGGCCATGGGAATGGCCCCAGAGAGAAATGGACACCTGGTTATGAAAAGGGAACTAAAGGCTGGATGTCCAAGAGACAAGTGTCACTCTTTGGACTTTGACCAGGGATGAGGGCTCGACCCAAAGAGGGCATGTATTCTGGGCTCACTGGCCCTTGGAGTCTATGGCTCTGGGGAGGAAGGAGGAAGGAAAGTAGGTCCTGAGAGGAGAGCTGGAGACTGCCCCAGATCTCTGCTCACTCCCCACTCCACCCTGTGCTTATGCTTGGGTGGGAAAGAAACCTCCAGAGCCCAAGGAGGACAGAGGGGCTCTAATGGTGCTCAAAGTAGCTGCCCATTGGCATCACCTGAGAGGCTTTGGAATGGCCAGAGATCCTGATGTAATTGGTTTGAGGCACAACTGGGACGGTGGGATTATGTGAACCAACCATGTCTCAATTCCCCAAACACCACCAGGGGATCCTACTCTATTTTAATTGTCTCACTTTAATCCATCTTACAAGAAACCTGTTCATTCGATGACTCACCTTAAATCTCTACTGAGTTTTCACATCCTCCTTGGGACAAATGAATGTCCGACCCGGACTGCCCCTGTTTCCTTTTGTGATGATTTCTTCAAGATGTTTTTGGTGGTAGTGAGATTGTGGATGAAGCCACATAGGTCCTTGCCTTTGAAAGGCTGGCCACTGCTAGGAAGTGAGAGGGAGCTGGTCACTGAGGCCTGAAGTGGGGTGTGGAGGAGAGGGTCACAGACACATCATACACCACTGTGCACATCCCTCCACCCGTCCATCCTCCATCAGTCCATCATCCCCGAAACCCTCCACACCCGTCCATCCTCCATCAGTCCATCATCCCCGAAACCCTCCACACCCGTCCATCCTCCACCGGTCCATCATCCCTGCATCCCCCCACCTGTCCATCCTCCGAAAGTCGCTCTGTCCCTGCATCCCTGTGCCCATCCATCCTCCATCAGTTCATCCAACCCTGCATCCCTCCATCCAGCCGCCCACAAGGACCAGCTCCGGATGGACATCTCCACAGATGTCTGTGCAGAGGGAGCTGATGGTCATGACACCAGATGCCCCCAGACCCACACCTCCTGTGAAGAAGCTGGAGGTACAGTCTGACTGAATCTGATTGTGATATGACACATTTACTCAGAACTGACCAGGCCTGGATATTGAATTGGATGCCGTTGATTTGGATGCAGAAATTTGGATTAGGCAGAATACTAAAAAACTGAAAATAAAAATTCATTTTTGCATGGTTCTAAATTTCCCAAATTTAATACAATTAAAACACTCACATCTCAGAAACAAACTGTCACAGACCATTTACCTTCAACTTTAGATCCTGGAAAACCTGTATGGGAGAGAACCGGTCGTGAGAAATGGGTCACAAAATATGCTGGCTTTTTCTTAAAAATTGAAACATCAAAACAGAAGATTTTGGGAAGAGTATTTCCAGTTGAAGCTCACTGAGGCCTCTTGTTAACTGGGCCAGGGCTGTCGGGGTCCCCTCGTCACGTGTAGAAGGAGCGGGGGGGGGGGGAGGGGTGGAGTCCCTCCCCAGAGACACCTGCTCCTCCTGCAGACGGACCAGCTGGGGAGCACCTCAGGCAGCTGCACCAAGAGGAGTTTCCTCCCTGCGACAGCCCTTTACAGACGGGAGAGCTGGGGGCTGCTGGCAGGGCCAAGGCAGGACAGAACCAGCGATCTTCCTCCTTCACCCCTGCAGGTGGCCTCTCACCCCTGGGCCATTGCGTGCAGGACACAGGGGCCACAGTGGTCAGGTCGGCAGCAGGGGTTCCAGACACATGGAAATGTGCTCCCGATACCGTCCCCGACCCCGTGCCAGCCTCCACTTAGGGAGCAGGGATGCAGCGGTGGAGGCAGGAGCTGCTTCCTGGGGCCGTGACGGGGACAACAGGGGACACAGGGCACACGGTGCTGCGGGGCGAGCACACAGCTGCTCTGGGCGG
>NW_024415155.1:0-1146 GCF_014898765.1 Herpailurus yagouaroundi | reverse complement strand
ACTTAAAATGGCTTAAATACTTAAATGTAACACCTGAAAACATCATACTTCTAGGAAAAATCAAAGAGGAAAGCTCCTTGACTGTGCTCTAGGCAATGACATTTTGGAATTGACACCAAAAGCATACGCAGTAAAAGTAAAAATAAATTTTTATTTTTAATTATAATTATATAATATATATAAATATATATATTTTTAAATTATATATATTTATATACACAAATATATATATAATATATATTGTATATATATTATATATATAATTATATAATTATACATATATATTTTTATATATATAATATATATATTTTATATATATTATATATTTTTTATGTATTTTATTTATTTATTTTTTTTTTAATTTTTTTTCCACGTTTTTATTTATTTTTGGGACAGAGAGAGACTCAGAGCATGAACGGGGGAGGGGCAGAGAGAGAGGGAGACACAGAACCGGAAACAGGCTCCAGGCTCCGAGCCATCAGCCCAGAGCCTGACGTGGGGCTCGAACTCACGGACCGCGAGATCGTGACCTGGCTGAAGTCGGACGCTTAACCGACTGCGCCACCCAGGCGCCCCTGTATTTTATTTTATATATTTTATACATATTTATATATTTTTTTATTTATACATATATAAATAAATATATATTTTATATATAATATAAATATATTATATATAATAATATATAAATATAAATATATATAATGTATATATACATTTGTATATATATATAAAATTATATAATGTATAATATAAATATAATATAATAATATATATAATAATGTATAATATAATAAAATATATAGTATATATTATATAAATATAAATATATATAATAACATATAAATATAAATATTATTATTATAAAAATATATATATAAATAAATATATATATAAATATATATTTTTTATTTATATATATAAATATATATTTATATTTTATAATGCACAAAATATACACAAAATGCACAAAATATAATGCACATAATATATAAATATAAATATTATATATTTATATAAATATATATATAAATATATATATAAATATAAAAAATATATTTATTTTTACATATATTATTTATATATATATTATAAATTATATATATATTATATATATTATATATATATTATATATATATTATATAT
>NW_024415154.1:0-11179 GCF_014898765.1 Herpailurus yagouaroundi | reverse complement strand
AAAAAAATTTTTTTTTCAACATTTATTTATTTTTGGGACAGAGAGAGACAGAGCATGAACGGGGGAGGGGCAGAGAGAGAGGGAGACACAGAATCGGAAACAGGCTCCAGGCTCTGAGCCATCAGCCCAGAGCCCGACGCGGGGCTCGAACTCACGGACCGCGAGATCGTGACCTGGCTGAAGTCGGACGCTTAACCGACTGCGCCACCCAGGCGCCCCCTGAATTATTTTTAAAGGTAAAATTAATGAGCTTAGAATCTTCCAAGTGATATGAGGCATACGTACACAAATGTGCACTGGGAACAAAAGGAACATCACACGGCGTGGTATCTGAATAATCAAACATTATGGTTAATAGCGGACTACCCACATCACACTAATGACCAGTTTTCAAAATAACTGGAACTTAAAAATACAACAAATTAGATGAGATGAAATGTCTGATATTTCATTATCTTTCTCAGGATCATTATGGACACCAATTATCACTGTGACTTGTCAAGATACTGGTCACATTTAATGGAGATTTAGTAACAGAAGACTCGACCTCAGGGTTTGTATATTTGAGAGTAGACTGCTTTGTGTTTTATTCATCTGTTATTTTGACAATGCCTAGAATACCATATATTTCACTTCCTGTCAAAGTAACACTCTCTATTCAACAGTTATCACTATCTGATAAGGTCTCCAACAACTATTATTCACCTTTCTGGAAAAGGCTTCATCTGAAGGAAATTTTTAAAAGGAGATACTATGCTGCAATAAACATAGAAGGGCATATATCTTTTTGAATTCATGTTTTCGTCTTTGAGTAAATATCAAGAAGTAGGGGCGCCGGGGTGGCTCAGTTGGTTAAGTGTCCGACTTCAGCTCAGGTCACGATCTCACACTCCGTGAGTTCGAGCCCTGTGTTGGGCTCTGTGCTGACAGCTCAGAGCCTGGAGGCTGCTTCGAATTCTGTGTCTCCCTCTCTCTGCCCCTCCCATGCTCATGCTCTGTCTCTCTCTGTCTCAAAAAAAAAAAAAAAAAAAAAAAAACATTAAAAGAGTAAATACCAAGAAGTGGAATAACTGGGTCATATGGTAATTCTATTTTTAATTATTTGAGGAACCTCCATACTGCTTTCCACAGTGACTGTACTAATCTGTAGTAACCAAGATATGGAAGCAACCCAAGTGTCCACTGATCGATAAGTGGATAAAGAACATGTGTATGTGTATGTACATACATACACATACTATAGAATATTACTCAGCCATTAAAAAAAGAATGAGATCTTGCCATCTGCAACAACATGGGACGGGCCTAGAAGGTATACTGCTAAGTGAAATAAGTCAAAGACAAATACCATATGATTTCACGCATATGTAGAACTTAAAAAACAAATGAACAAGGAAAGAAAGACAAAAAACAGACTCTTAACACAGAGAACAAACTGGTGATTGCCAGAAGGGAAGGTGGCAGGGGGAATGGGTGAAAATAAAGAGAATTAAGAGTACACTTCTCCTGATGAGCACTGAGAAATGCATAAAATTGTTGAATCATTATACTGTACACATGAAACTAACATAAGACTGTTAATTATACTTGAATTTTAAAAAGTACAATTAAAAAAGTTTTTTAACATTTATTATTGAGAGACAGAGAGAGACAGAGCGTGAGCAGGGGGCGGGGGGCAGAGGGAGACACAGAATCTGAAGCAGGTTCCAGGCTCCAAGCTATCAGCACAGAGCCTGATGCAGGGCTCAAACTCACAAACCCCGGGATCATGACCTGAGCCGAAGTTGGATGCTTAACCGACTGAGCCACCCAGGCGCCCCTAAAAAGTACAGTTTTTTAAAATAAAAATAAAAGGAGAAACTATGATTTCTCAAAAAAAAAAAAAAAAAAAAAAAAAAAAACAAATTTAGGTTCCAGATATTTACTATGGTAGAAACATCATAGGGCAAAGAAGAAAAAAAAAAAAAAGGAGAATGATTGGTAAACTGTGAGTCAAAAGACCCTAAAAAATATAAGGACAGCACCCATACTCCTCTGGGATGCAGCACACCAAGGGGGACTCCAAGCAGGCAGGCTTCACTCTGTGATCCTGTCCAGTCACATACGGTCAGACTGGGGTGGGAAATATGAATCAAGAGGAACACTCTCTTGTCAAGAATTTAGAAAAAGGAAAAAGAGAGAGACGTGCACTGACTGTGTATGACTGGAACTGGAACATGTCAAAGAGCAGCTGTAGGCACCAACTTCTGCCTGCCATGTGGGCCGAATATCAGAGAAAGCCAGTGAACTGAGAAAGAAGGATAAAGCCAAGACAAGAGGACAGGGAGTGCTCCCTAACACCTTCATTTTTTCCAGTTCCTAGGCTCAGCTCTATTCCTGCCCTTGGGTTCTAAGAGAAATCCTTCCATGCTTGGAACAAATTCCTATTTTACTACTATAGGTGTGTTTTCCCTTCACATAACCATGGTCCCTAACTAATATGGTTTTAGAACAGAAACTGCTATACTTAAAGTTACTCAAACCTTCTTGGTCTTATCTCTGCATCTGTAAAATTGAGAACATTCACCATGATGACCTCAAAATTTTTAGTCAGAAAATTTCTCATTTATTCTCCTACTTTTTATAAGACTTTACAGAGGTATAATGCACTTACGTAGGTGTGCAGGCTAAATAACCTGTAGCTATTTTTCAAGCCTTAGCAATGCATTTGTGAAGTTTACTTGATCTAAATTGATTTCTAAAACTAATTTGTGATAGCTGGGACTTATCAGTAACTTCTTTTCTACATGAAAAAGTTTGGTGCATCTATCAATAAGACTAATAACTAATAGCTTTAGAGCAACAGCAGTATTTTGTATTTTTATAAGGAGAAAACAATAAAATACTCTGTGATTAACTGACCAACATTTAATCTCTAAATGGAAATAGTTGAGTTAAAAGCACAGGTGTGGACTCATATGCCTGTTTTGAATCCTGGTTCTAACTTCTTCCTAGCTTTGAGACCTTGGGGCAAGATATTGAGCCTCTCTGTGCTCTAATGTCCTCACTTGTAAAAAGCAGGCACCAGTATCAACAGAACCTTCCTCACAGGTTGCTGTGAGGACTGCATGAGTTAATACACGTACAGACTTAGTTAATACATGTAAAGACAGTATATGGCCCTGAAGTACACCATAATGTTAGGGCTCATTATTAGGCCCCTTCAGTTGGTGCTAGTGGAACCAAGAGAGTCAAACGGCCACTTTAAAAGTCCAGTTGCCTCAGGGAGCCTAGGTGGCTCACTCAGTAGAGCATGCGACTGGATCTCTGGGTTGTGAGTTCAAGTCCCACAGAGCACGTAGAGATCACAAACAAACAAACAAACAAACAAGTCCAGCTGTCTCTAGAGAACCCTTCTCCCTAGCAACAGCACTTCCTTAGAACCCCAACCTGTCTTATCAGTGAAGTCTCTTAGGAGCCAGGCCAACTCTAACTTGATAAAGAAACTAAGGTCTATGGGTGAAATTTTTCAAGGTCATACAACTAGTTAGAAATAGGGTTAAATTGTCTCATAACAGGTAGGGTTGCAACTCTGTTGTAGCAACTTCTTCTCTTGATGCAAAGTAAAGATATTTTTCATCCCTCCCTGGGGTGGTCAGTGAAGGAACAGGTGCTCCTACCAGTCACTGAGCGCCCTTCTATTTTAATTCTTGTGACAAGTGAACACAGGAAACAAATAGGCCTGGCTTTGAGACATTATCTGTACCCAAACCATTCCCATCCACAGCCTCAGCTCACAGACTAAGAAACTTGGGATGCAAGAATTGCATTTTTCCACTTAAAAAAATTTACAGTTTTCCACTTAAGACCTTTAAAAACAAAATCCATATTAACAAACTTAACTCCCACAACTGGCCCCCAAATTTTTAAGACTTGTCTTCTCACTGATATTCTTTGCTCTTTGTCTTTTCACTGATACTCAATTCTTTGATATTAAAAGAACAACTTATAAGTTTCCAATAAACAAACAAACAAAAAAGAAATAGGGTTAAAACTAGAATTTAATTTACAAAAAAAATGTGTTTTGTTAGAAAGAGCAAAACTTTTGAAATTAGAGTGCTTTCTAGTACTCACCACCTGCATGACCTGGCGAAATGTAGTTAGCTTCCTGACCTCAGTTTCCATTCATACATTAGGAATTATCATCACCACCACCTTATTATTGAATTGGGGTAGTGATTAAATAAAGTCACTTCAATGCCTAGCTCAGAGCAAGGCATCCACCAGAGGTCAATCAATGATGGCTTCCATTGTTCAGCTCTTGCCTAATGCTCCTTTACCATCCAAAAAAACAAAAACAAAAACAAAAACAAAAAACCATAGGAACTTGGTACCTCTCAAAATCACCTCTACAGACCCCACATCTCCCTAAAGTTTATTAAAATGAAAATTCCTAAGAGATCAGATCTCTTACTGGTAGTCAAAACACTGGACTTCATTTTACAATGGCATTATTTTCTACTTTTTCTCAACACACAAGTATAATTTTCTAGCTTTTATGGGCTTTTCAAGTTTTTCTGCCCTAACCAGGGTAGCTACTCTCTATATCTGTGCTGTTCAATATATAAGCCACTAGCCATGGGGCTATAGAGCACTTGAAATGTGCTCTCAGTATAAAATGAATGCCAGATTTTTGAAGATTTAGTACAAGAAAACCCTGTAAATTATCTCTTTACACAATTTTTTGTACTAATCACGTTGAAATAATACTTTAGATATAATGGGTTAAATAAAATATACTAAAAGTAACCTCACCTGTTTTTTACTTTTAAAAAAAACTGTGGCTGTAAAAAATTTTAAATTACATGTGTCTTGTGTTATATTCTATTGGGCAGCACAGAGCTACAACATCCATGTTTAAGGCATCAAACAACCAAACTTACAAAGGAACATGTGAAACAAAACCAACTTGTTCACAATCCATACCCTGGAAGCTACAAAGAAAAGAAAAAAAAGTGAGGCTTAAGATAAAAACACAAAACACCCATGTAAGCAAATAAAAAAAAATAATACCTACAAAGAGGAAATTATAAGGATACAAAAAAAACCCCACAAAATCTTATGCATAAGAATTTTCTTTAAAATTATAGCAATTCATGGAATAAATAGTTTTAAGAATGAATCTCTGTAAAACTAAACTCAAATAAGGACTATAAATCAATGAGGTCTGGCGAAAAAAATCCATTAAGGGGCTTTGAGAAGAGGTATTTACTGACTTACAAGATGTTCCATGCACAGAAACTCTGTATCCTCACTTTTCAAAACAGATCATCAGATTAAAGGAAATCATGGTTTATAAACTCACGTGTGTGTGTGTGTGTGTGTGTGTGTGTGTATATATATTCTACACTTGGCCTTCAGAATTTCAAATGGTAGCTTTTTTTTTTTCAAAAGGGGAACCAACTTAAAACTAAATGACAAGACATAATTACTTCACTAGGAAAAAAATACTGAAGAGTTTGTCTTGTTTCATAAACTTGGCACTGATTAAAGAGAAACCTTCGTATTTTCTACACCTAAGAATGATTAGTATAGTGATTTTCAAAGTACAGTCCAGGGATAAATGAGGTCCTAGTCCCCTAAAAGAAATCCACCAAGTCAAAACTATTTTCAGAGTCATAATTTTAAAAGTTGTTTGTCTTTTCCAGAACTTTCATTCTCTGTTTTCCAGAGGCTACACGCGTGATATGGTAACAGACTGAATGCATAAGCCGATAGGAAGCCCACTGTCTTTCATTAAGTCAAACATTAATCAGATCTGCAAAATGATGCCACTCTTCTCACCAAGTTTAGTTAGTATGGTTTTGGAAGACAGTTAATTTTCATTAAAAAAATGTTATTCAGATTAACCTGTAATGGGTTTTTTAAATAAACTGTATGTACAAATATTTTTTTTAATTTCCCTGTTTTAATTTCTATTTTGGTAAATATAAATAGATACAACCCACATTAACAGAAGCTCTTAAGGGTCCTCCAAATATTTAAGAGAATAATGAGGTCCTGAGACCAAAAGGTTTGAGTGCTCCTGATGATGTAAGAGATCAATGACAACACACACATGCACAAAACATATTCTTCCTACCTCTGCCCTGGAAGACTATTACTGCTATTTATATCACAGAAATTTTTAACAGTTCAAACTCTCTAGTGACCAGTAAAGAAAGAAGTCTGATGGGGGTAAAATTGGACAGGAAATTAAATGCAAAGAAATTAAATGCTTCCTTTTCAGTTAGAAGGCTGCCATTCCAATCTCAAGGCAAAATTTTAGGCAATTAAATAGAAGGTATTTCAAAATCAACCTCCATGTTTACGCCTTAAGCAATAATTTACTGCTTTCACGTTCCTCCCAAAGCTCCTTGAAAATTCATACAAAATCTTAAGTCATTCAGAACAAAAGCTAGATTCTCAAAGCTTGATACACTTGTTTTCAACGAAAAATTTAAATTATTTCATACTACCTTCTTCCTCAAACTGGTGGCTTACCAAAGCCGATGCCTAATGCAGAAAATCCCATACTCGCACACTGAAAAGAAAATGCAAGGCTTACTACAGACAAAAATAGAATCATGGAGTTTCTCACAATTTCTGTTAACTTATAAAAAAGAAATTTTAAGTTCAGCAATCTCAAAGTGGTTAACTTCTCAATCTAAAAGGCAAGAAAAATGTAAAAACATCCTATATTAGCAGTCATTTTATTCTTGGATACACTATTCAAATTGAGAGACAACTCAGTTTAATATGGGAGGCAAGGCAACGTAACTTTAATTTACTTAATACTGGAAATTCTTTCTTATCTATCTAAATGTTCTTACAACTCAGTACCAAACTGCAAATGACCATTTAACTGAGCTTTTAGGAAGGCTCTGGGTCCTCCAGCCAGGTTGGCACCTATTATCCAAATTACTTCACTTTTCAGGTATGTTTAGCATTTAATCATTCTATACCACAAGAAAACTTATAAGAAAAAAAAAAAAACCACTCCTGCTTCAATGCTATTTTTTTCATCAGAAGATTTTCATTTAATGCTCTGCCTATTTCTCACTACAAGCAGTAGTAGTCCAAGAGTGATGTCATGGAAAACAGCTTCCCTAGCCTTTAGAGATTGGATCCAGTGAGAATTCTAGGAAAAGCCTCTACTGGGGAATAAAACTCCAAATCTTCTAAGTTATATCCTAACAAGAAAACATCAGTATTATAGCGTTAACATTTAGTTCTCTACAAGAATTATACAAACAAACTAAATCTTTTGGAAGGGATCTTGATGTCCTGATACAGATTTCCTGCAAATCTTTAAATGATGTAGAATCATTAACTAAATTCAATGATCTTATCAGAGACAAAGAATAAATTTTCTACCTGTTCTTATTTGCTTCAATGATTCAGCCAGATGAGCTTTAAAGGCCTTATATTAAAAACAGAGTATCAGAGGACATACCTCCCCTTTTCTAATTTCTTCCAAAGTTAAAATTTCTAATTCTGAAAAGGCCTTCCACTTTTGTACCAGCGGCTATACAACATATACCCACAGCAAAAATGAACCACAAGAGCCCCTCCAATGATTCTTAAAATAGCAATAATAGTAGTATCTCCTATTATTCTCCCCCTTGTACCCCTTGCCCCAGATACACTGGCCTCTTTTGCTATTTCCTGAAAACCAGCCATACACCCATCCTAAGACTTCTACACTTGCTGTTCCCTCTACCTGGATCACTGTATCTCCAGATATATAGGGCTCCCTTCAGGCCTTTACTCCAGTGTCATCTCAGTGAGCCTTCCCCAAACCCCATCTTTAAAATTAAAGACAGGGGCGCCTGGGTGGCGCAGTCGGTTAGGCGTCCGACTTCAGCCAGGTCACGATCTCGCGGTCCGTGAGTTCGAGCCCCGGGTCAGGCTCTGGGCTGATGGCTCAGAGCCTGGAGCCTGTTTCCGATTCTGTGTCTCCCTCTCTCTCTGCCCCTCCCCCATTCATGCTCTGTGTCTCTCTGTCCCAAAAATAAATAAAAATGTTGAAAAAAAATTTAAAAAAAATAAAATTAAAGACAAACAAAAAAACAAAACCCACTGCCAGAAATCCTCACTTTACTTTTCTGCTTAATTTTTCTCTATAGTATATTAAAATTGAGATAGAGCCTCTCTTCCTTGTTTAGTTTACTGTTTGGGTTGTTTTTCTTTTTTCTGGTTTTGCTTTGACTGTTGTATCCCTCACAACCTAGAAATAACAGCGCTTGGCACATAATAAGTGCTTAATAAATATTTGTTGGATGAACAGATAAATTTATCCGTTCATTTACCACATAACGATCCATGCTCTGTAACCACCCGATTTAAAAATGAGAAAAATCAAAGCTCACAGAGGTTAAGAAACCTGCCCGAGGCCCTGATCCTTAAGCGGTGGAGTTGGGGTCCGTCCCACTTCAGAGCCTCTATGTTTAATCAGTATCCTACAAGGCTTCACCAGTGACTCTTAATTTCTTTTCAATAAAAAACCCCACACAAACTACTGCATGCCAGTTCAGAGAAAATATAAGCTAATAAATTAATCCAACCTCTCAAACTAAATATTAATTCTCCTTACAGTTAACGTTATTTACTCTTAAAATATTTACAAAGTGAAGGGCGAGCTGACAGCAGACCAGCTAATTTTTGGGACGCAAGTGAAATGAAAATTCGGGCCCCCTTATCCAAAAGCTGGAAAAAAGTGTCGTTAAAGGTACTAAAATAAAAAGTTTTCAAAAAAAAAAAAAAAAAAGTTTTCTCCTTTCTTCTGAGGTATCTCTCGACTTATTGGTGTTTTTTTTATTTGCTGTTTAACGCGTTCTAAGTAAAGAAAAATTAAAAATTTAGATTAGCATGAGTTTCATCATTCACCTTTATATTGTACAATGCCAGTTTTATGTGCAGATTATTACACCAACTTCGGGGCCCTTCTGAACACCCATGAAGGCCAAGCCAGCCCTGGTTCCAAGATTTTTGCCCCAGATAACCCAAATCAAGGCAGAGAGAAGGTCAAACCTTGAAATTCCCAATAAAGCAATGATTTACCAAAATTTTTTCTTTAGGACAAATGATAAGTCCGATGTATAAAAGCCTAGCACATTACAAGAGGCTCTACCATCTAATTTAATCCTACCCACTTATATTACTCAATCTTTTTACAAAACACAAAAGCATACTCTAAAAAACAACCGGGATTAGATTATAAAATAAAAAGTCTCAGAAAACCATTTGTTGGCTAAAAATAACAATATACTAAGAAAAATGCTTCTCTTTCACTTTTTGTGGACCATTTTTAAGCCAAAACATACTACATGGTACATTTTTGATGTACCCAGTAAGAATTATTCCATACTGATCTGTTTTTACACATATGTATTATAAAATCTGACAAATAAGTCCAAACCACAAATATTCACTATTCTATTATTTCTCCCAAGTTAAATCAGCAATAGAGCGCAAATTAATACCCTTTACCACTGAAAAACTGGTTTTAAGCACCTACTAAGTGTTGTGATGACTTAAAAAGAAAATTAAATTACACAAATACTAGTACATTGCCAAAAAGTTGAAAATTTCTACACATTTCTAGATCTGTTAAGAATTACAGAAATCTGAATGCATTTGTGAGCTCTTCAAAAATAATTTTCAAATTAGTAGAGATATCCAGGCATCCTGTTCCCTAGATATGAAAAACAGCATTAAAATTAAAGAATATACCTTAAAAGCATTTTCTAAGTTACAATTTAATCAGATCAACAAAAATAAATGTAAATTCTGAAAACACAGAAGACTAAACACAAAGTGTTAAATAAATATTCCGAGTAAGAAAACGGGCATAAGCGGCCTAGAAAAATGAAAAGCAAAGCACTACAGTAACGTTAAATTTGAATTAAAGAATACCGTTATTTAAATAAGCAGTTAGCATTTCGTAGGAAGAAGGCCAAGCAACGTGACTATTATATATCTGGTCGATTCACAGCACTGCTTTGCTATTCCGTACTTATTGCTTACTCTTATAATACAGAAAAAAAAAAAGAGGCAGCAACAGTTAGCCACTACAACGTTAACCACTCTGGCAAGGGTTACTTAAAAAATTGCTTTGCATTTTTACAACACTTTACAGCTATAGGTTATTTTCATATATATGACCTCATATAGTCCTCACTACCCTGTGATGTGGCTATTACCGACTAGATTTCATAGATAAGAAACCGAGGATCGGTAAGCGATTTTCTCAGCGTCACCCAGTCGAACCCAGACCTTCTGATTCCACGTTTTATGCCTCGCATTTCGCATACTTCTATTCCAGGCATAAACAGAATTTTTAAAGGGAAGGAACGGGTTAGGGAGAAAATAATCATGGTACCTGCAGCTGTGTGCTGCAAAAAATGGCTGAATTATGCTTCTTCCTTCTCCCCCCCTCCCTGAAAAAAATTAGATTTCAAACAATTTAAGTAAACTCAAAGACAAATTAGTTCCCGGCGTCTACCAAATGTTTGACTCGGGTCTGTGCAGAAAAGGCTACCAAATCGGTGCCGAGCGCGGGGACGCGGACGAAGCCCGGGCTCCTGCAGGCCGGAGGGCCAGGGGCGGCTACGCACCTCGGGGGTCTGTCCAGCCTCTAGTGGACGGCAGTCTGCATCAGGAAGAAGCGGGCCGGCGGGCCAGGCGGTGGGCGGTCGGGCCCCGGGATGGCACTCGGCAGGCTCCTCGAACCTCTACAAGGGGCCGCTCCCGGGCCGGGCCGGGGCGCTCCGGCGGGGGGCGAGTCTGCGCGCCTGCGGCCCCCTCGGAACCAGTCCTGGGAAAGAAGACAGCGCTGAGTCTCGAGTCGAGACAGTCGGGCTCGGCACAAGGCGCAAGGCGGCGCGGCGTCGGGGCCGGGCCCGGCCTTGCCAACGCCAGGGGCCTCGCGGCGCCCGGCGGGGCTCGGCTGGAGGGCCGACTCGGGGCCACGGGCGGGGAAAGGGGCTGGGGGGCTGCGGGCAGCGGCAGAAGCACGGATGGTAGCGGCGTCGACGACGGCGTCTCCGGGCTTCTGCCCCGAAGCGCGCCGAGCCTCAGGATCACCCCCGCCGTGGCCCCCCGCCGGCGCGCCAGCCGAGCCCCGCCGGGCGCCGCGAGGCCCCTGGCGTTGGCAAGG
>NW_024415153.1:0-12022 GCF_014898765.1 Herpailurus yagouaroundi | reverse complement strand
CTATGCCGCCATCTTCCCTCCTCTCTCTCTTTTTTTTTTTTTAATTAAAATTTTTTTTATCCAAATTAGTTAACATATAGTACAACAATGATTTCAGGAATAGATTCCTTATTGCCCCTTATCCATTTAGCACATCCCCCCTCCCACAACTCCTTCAGTAACCTGTTTGTTCTCCATATTTAAGAGTCACTTATGTTTTGTCCCCCTCCCTGTTTTTATATTATTTTTGTTTCCCTTCCCTTATATTTGTCTGTTGTCTCTTAAAGTCCTCATATGAGTGAAGTCATATGATTTTTGTCTTTCCCTAATTTCACTTAAGATAATACCCTCCAGTTCCATCCACGAAGTTGCAAATGGCAAGATTTCATTCTTTGTGATTGCCAAGTAATACTCGATTGTATATATATACCACATCTTCTTTATCCATTCGTCCATCAATGAACATTTGGGCTCTTTCCATACATTGGCTATTGTTGATAGTGCTGCTATAAACATGAGGGTGTATATGTCCCTTTGAAACAGCACTCCTGTATCCCTTGGATAAATACCTAGTAGTGCAATTGCTGGGTCATAAGGTAGTTCTATTTTTGTTTTTTGGAGGAACCTACATATTGTTTTCCAGAGTGGCTTCACTAGCTTGCATTCCCACAAACAATATAAAAAGGATCTCTTTCTCCGCATCCTCGCCAAAATCTGTTGTTCCTTAGTTGTTAATGTAAGCCATTCTGAACAGGTGTAAGATGATATCTCATTGTGGTTTTGACTTGTATTTTCTTGATAGTGAGTGATGTTGAACACTTTGTCATGTGTCGATTAGCCATCTGGATGTCTTCTTTGGAGAAGTGTTTATTCATGTCTTTTGCCCATTTCTTCACTGGATGATTTGTTTTTTGGGTGTTGAATTGGATAAGTTCTTTATAGATTTTGGATACTAGCCCTTCATCTGATATGAGGTTTGGAAATGTCTTCTCCCATTCTCTTGGTTGCCTTTTAGTTTTGCTGATTGTTTCCTTCTCTGGGCAGAAGTTTTTATTTTGATGAGGTCCCAGTAGTTCATTTTTGCTTTTCTTTCCCTTGCCTCTGGAGACGTGTTGAATAAGCAGTTGCTGTGGCCAAGATCTAAGAGGTTTTTGCCTGCTTTCTCTTTGAGGATTTTGATGGTTTCCTGTCTTACATTGAGGTCTTTCATCCAGTTTGAGTTTATTTTTGTGTATGGTGTAAGAAAATGGTCCAGGTTCATTCTTCTGCATGTCGCTGTCCACGTTTCCCAACACCACTTGCTGAAGAGACTGTATTTATTCCATTGGATATTCTTTTCTGCTTTGTCAAAGATTAGTTGACCATACGTTTGTGTGTCCATTTCTGGGTTCTCTATTCTAATCCATTGATCTGAGTATCTGTTCTTGTGCCAGTATCATACTGTCTTCATGATTATAGCTTTGTAGTATAGCTTGAAGTCCAGGATTGTGATGCCTCCTGCTTCGGTTTTCTTTTTCAAGATTGCTTGGGCTATTCAGGGTCCTTTCTGGTTCCATACAAATTTTAGGATTATTTGTTCTAGCTCTGTGAAGAATTCAGGTGTTATTTTGATAGGGATTGCATTGAATATGTAGATTGCTTTGGGTAGTATTGACATTTTGACAATATTTTTTCTTCCTATCCAGGAGCATGGAATCTTTTTCCATTTTTTATGGAAATTGAAGAAATCTTCAATTTCTTTCATAAACTTTCTGTAGTTTTCAGTGTATAGATTTTTCTCCTCTTTGGTTAGATTTATTTCTAGGTATTTTATGGATTTTGGTGCAGTTGTAAATGGGATCAATTCCTTGATTTCTCTTTCTGTCCCTTCATTGTTGGTGTATAGAAATGCAACCGATTTCTGTGTGTTGATTTTATATCCTGCAACTTTGCTGAATTCATGAATCAGTTCTAACAATTTTTTTGCGGAATCTTTGGGTTTTCCATATAGAGTATCATGTCATCTGCGAAGAGTGAAAGTTTGACCTCCTCCTGGCTGATTTGGATGCCTTTTATTTCTTTGTGTTGCCTGATTACAGAGCCTAAGACTTCCAATACTATGTTGAATAATAGCGGTGAGAGTGGACATCCCTGTCTTGTTCCTGACCTTAGGGGAAAAGCTCTCAGTTTTTCCCCACTGAAGATCATATTAACATTGGGTCATTCATATAAGGCTTTTATGAACTTGAGGTATGTTATTTCTATGCCTACTTTCTTGAGGGTTTTTATCAAGAAAGGATGCTATATTTTGTCAAATAATTTCTCTGCATCTAATGAGAGGATCATGTGGTTCTTGTCCTTTTTTTATTGATGTGATGAAACACGTTAATTGTTTTGCAGAGACTGAATCAGTCTTGCATCCCAGGTATAAATCCCACTTGGTCGTTGTGAATAATTTTTTAAATGTATTTTTGGATCCAGTTGGCTGATATCTTGTTGAGGATTTTTGCACCCGTGTTCATCAGGGAAATTGGTCTATAGTTCTCCTTTTTAGTGGGGTCTCTGTCTGGTTTTGGAATCAAGTTAATCCTGGCTTCATACAAAGAGTTTGGAAGTTTTCCTTCCATTTCTATTTTTTGGAACAGCTTCAAGAGAATAGGTGTTAACTCTTCCTTAAATGTTTAGTAGAATTCCCCTGGAAAGCCATCTGGCCCTGGACTCTTGTTTTTTGAGAGATTTTTTATTACTAATTCGATATCCTTACTGGTTATAGGTCTGTTCAAATTTTATATTTCTTCCTGTTTCAGTTTTGGTGGTGTATATGTTTCTAGGAATTGGTCATTTCTTCCAGATTTTTATGGAAATTGAAGAAATCTTCAATTTCTTTTTATTGGGATATAATTGCTCATAATATTCTCGTATTATTTTTTTAATTTCTGCTGTGTTGGTTGTGATCTCTCCTCTTCCATTCTTGATTTTATTTATTTTGTTCCTTTCCTTTTTCTTTTTGATCAAAATGGCTATGGGTTTATCAATTTTGTTAATTCGTTTAAAGAACCAGCTTCTGGTTTGATTGATCTGTCCTACTGTTTGTTTTTTGTTTGTTTGTTTTGTTTTGTTTTGGTTTGGTTTGGCTTTGGTTTTTGGTTTTGATAGCATTAATTTCTGCCATGATCTTTATTATTTCCTGTTTTCTGCTGGTTTGAGGTTTAATTTGCTGTTCTTTTTCCATCTCTTTAAGGCATAAGTTTAGGTTGTGTATCTGAGATCTTTCTTCCTTCTTTAGGAAGGCCTGGATTGTTATATACTTTCCTCTTATGACTGACTTTGCTGTGTCCCGGAGGTTAATGTCTGTGCCTTCTGCATCTGGATTTCTGTTTCTTTTCCCAGATTAGGGAAGTTTATAGTTATTGTCTCTTCAAATAAATTCTCTATCCCTTTTTCTTTCTCTTCCTTTTCTGGGATCATTATAATGTAAATATTTTGCCTGATGGTGTCACTGAGATCCCTTACTCTATTCTCTTTTGTTATTCTTTTTTTTTCCTATTTTCTGTTGTGCATGATTGCTTTCCATCACTCTATGTTCCATTTTACTAATCCGTTTTCCTCCTTCCTCTAGTCTACTTAATCCCTCTAGTGTATTTTTGATAACAATCATTGGGTTTTTCATCTCTGATTTTTTTTTATATCTTTTTACTTCTTTGTGAAAGGTCATACTGAGATCCTGTGCTCTTTTCTCAAGTCCAAAAAGTATCTTTATCGCCATTAATTTGAATTCCCTAACAAGAATATAGCTTATTTCTATTTTATTTAGCTGTTTTGCTATGAATTTTAACTTGTTATTTTATATGGGACATATTCTTTGGTTTCCTCCTTTTGTCTAACTCTCTGTGTCTATTTCTATGTATTACAAAACTCAGGTACATCTCCCAATTTTGAAAGTAGTGGCTTCATGAAAGAGATCCTGTAGTGCCCTCTAGTCAATGTCCCCTGTTCATCAGAAGCTGGCACTTAAGGTGTGTCTCCTATGTGTGTTACATGTGACCTACTACTGTGGTTTATTCATGTTTGCCTTCAATCCAGTCAGCTGGAATAGCCCTCTTTGTCTGTTGTGGACAGGGTTTTGTCACTATCCTATTGAGGAGCCAGTCTTGAGCTTCCTTGGGCTTGAGTTGGGTCAGACCAGATGCCTGCCTTCAGTCCATTTGCCATAACTGTGGGCACATCAAACAAGAGAGTGCTCTTCCTATGTTCTTTCCTGTGAGGCTTTCATTGGTGGCTGGGCCTTTAGTCAGAGAAGATATTTGCCCCCAGTCTATCTGTTGGAGTTGCTGTGACCCTGAAATAAAAAGCTGTCTGTTTGTGTTGTCCCATGTGAGGTTTCTGTTGATGGAGCAGCCAGCAGTCAGATCAGATGCCTTCCCCCATCCCACTGCTGGGGCTATAGTCTCACTGATGTGCGTGGCTGTCTTCTTCCTCTTCTTGGGGCTAGTGTCACATTGGAGTGGTCCTGGCAACTGTTGGGGTCAATTTAAGGATGAGACATGTCTGGTGTAGCTTTGGATGGGCTCCTGCCAAGTGAAATGGTTTGGATGGGGAAGTTTACAAGAGCATGGTGGCAGGGAGTGTGGTATTAGACAGATATGCACTGGTCTGACTGCAGGATGAGAACTGAAGCCACTTTGGGAAGACTCCTGCTAAGTGGAGCAGATTGGATGAGGCAAGCCTGCAAAAGAATATGGAGGTGGGATCCACAACGTTATCAAGCTAGGACCAGAGTGTTTGCACTGGTTCCAGAAGATGTCCAGATATTTAGGCTCCTGAGGGGAGAGGGAGAGAAATGGTGCCCACCAGGTCTTTTGTTCTTGGAGAGGTCTCCTAAAGGTTCCTGCCCCAGCAGTTCATGTCCTGAGATTGGTAAATAAATCTCCTTCCAATATACCCCAGGCACTTTTTGAACTGCTTCTATGCTGTATCTTAATGGGTTTGTGTGTTACACTGGGTCTTTCAGGACTGGGACTGTTTCCTATAGCCCTCAGCTATCCCAAAGCCAGCCTTACTGCTTTTTAAAGTGCTAAGTGTTAAGCTTCGTTGAGTGAAAAAAAAAAAACCTCACAAAGTTAAGCCACTCTGGTTTTCAAAGCCAAATGTTATGGGTACTTGTCTTCCCAGTGTAGGTTTCCTACTTTTGGGATGCCTAGTGGATCTGTTCCTCTCCCTTCTCTGTACTTGTGGTGATTCTCCCATTTGTGGTTAGTCTCACAGGCTATTTTTGTTACTGAGCAGCTCTCTGCCCTTCTAATGATTTTTAATGTGGTCTTCTGTCTAAAATTAACTGTGGAGAGCCTGTTCTGCCAGGCTTTAGTTCATTTTATGGGTTAGTTACACTAATGTGTCTGTTATCTAGTTGTATGCATGAGACAAGGTGGGCTTAAGATTCTCCTACTTTGTCATATTCACAAGATCCCTTCTTATTTCTTAATATTTACATTTATTTCTATAAATTTCCTTTCAGAACAGATTGGAATTCTCCCACAATATTTGGTATATTGTTTTTCCACTTTCATTAGTTCTGATGTTTTTATTTCCCTGTTGAATTTTTTCTTTTTATTAAATATGAAAGTTAATGTCAAATTGGTTTCCATACAACATCCAGTGTTCATCCCAACAGGTGCCCTCCTCAATACCCATTACCCACCCTCCACTCCCTCCCACCCCCCATCAAACCTCAGGTTGTTCTCAGTTTTTAAGAGTCTCTTAGGTTTTGGTTCTATCCCTTTCTAACCTATCCTTTTTCTTTCCCTTCCCCCCAGGTCTTCTGTTAAGTTTCTCAGGGTCCACATATGAGTGAAAACATATGGTATCTGTCTTTCTCTGTATGACTTATTTCACTTAGTATAACACTTTCCAGTTCCATCCACATTGATACAAAAGGCCAGATTTTATTCTTTCTCATTGCCACATAGTATTCCATTGTGTATATAAATGACAATTTCTGTATCCACTCATCAGTAGATAGACATTTAGGCTCTTTCCATAATTTGGCTATTGTTGAAAATGCTGCTATAAACATTGGGGTAAAAGTGCCCCTATGCATCAGCACTCCTGTACCCCTTCAGTAAATTCCTAGCAGTGCTATTGCTGGGTCATAGGGTACATTTTTTTTAAATTTTTTGAGGAACCTCCACACTGTTTTCCAGAGCGGCTGCACCATTTTGCATTCCCACCAACAGTGCAAGAGGGCTCCCATTTCTCCACATCCTTACCAGCATCTATTCTCTCCTGATTTGTTCATTTTAGCCACTCTGACCAATGTGAGGTGATATCTGAGTGTGGTTTTGATTTGTATTTCCCTGATGAGTAGCAACATTGAGCATCTTTTCATGTGCCTGTTGGCCATCAGGATGTCTTCTTTAGAGAAGTGTCGATTCATGTTTTCTGCCCATTTCTTCACTGGATTATTTGTTTTTCGGGTGTGGAGTTTGATGAGTTCTTGATAGATTTTGGATACTAGCCCTTTGTCCGATATGTCATTTGCAAATATCTTTTCCCATTCCGTTGGTTGCCTTTTAGTTTTGTTGGTTGTTTCCTTTGCAGTGCAGAAGCTTTTTATCTTCATGAGGTCCCAGTAATTCACTTTTGCTTTTAATTCCCTTGCCTTTGGGGATGTGTCAAGTAAGAAATTTCTGCAGCTGAGGTCAGAGAAGTTTTTGCCTGTTTTTTCCTCTAGGGTTTTGATGGTTTTCTGTCTCACTTTCAGGTCCTTTATCCATTTTGAGTTTATTTTTGTGAATGATGTGAGAAAGTAGTCTAGTTTCAATCTTCTGCATGTTGCTGTCCAGTTCTCCCAGCACCATTTGTTAAAGAGACTTTTTCTCCATTGGATATTCTTTCCTGCTTTGTCAAAGATTAGCTGGCCATAATTTTGTGGGTCCAATTCTAGAGATCCTATTGTATTCCATTGGTCTATGTGTCTGTTTTTGTGCCAATACCATGTTGTCTTGATTACAGTTTTGTGGTAGAGGGTAAAGTCTGGGATGGTGATGCCTCCCGCTTTGGTCTTCTTCAGTGTTACTTTGGCTATTTGGGGTCTTTTGTGGTTCCATACAAATTTTAGGATTCTTGTTCTAGCTTTGAGAAGAATGCTGGTGCAATTTTGATTGTGATTGCATTGAACGTGTAGATAGCTTTGGGTAGTATTGACACTTTAACAATATTTATTCTTCCAATCCATGAGCATGGCATGTTTTTCCATGTCTTGGTATCTTCTTCAATTTCCTTCATCAGCTTTCTATAGTTTTCAGCATATAGATCTTTTACATCTTTGGTTAGGTTTTTTCGTAGGTATTTTATGATTCTTGATGCAATTGTGAATGGGGTCAGTTCCTTTATTTGTCTTTCTGTTGCTTCATTATTAGTGTGTAAGAATGCAACTTATTTCTGTACATTGATTTTGTATCCTGCGACTTTGCTGAATCCTGTATCAGTTCTAGCAGACTTTTGGTGGAGTCTTCAGGTTTTCAATGTATAATATCATGTCATCTGCAAAAAGTGAAAGCTTAACTTCATCTTTGCCAATTTTGATGCCTTTGATTTCCCTTTGTTGTCTGACTGCTGATGCTAGCACTGACAACACTATGTTAAACAACAGTGGTGAGAATGGACATTGCTGTCGTGTTCCTGATCACAGGGGGAAAGCTCTCAGTTTTTCCCCATTGAGGATGATATTACTTGTGGACTTTTCATAAATGGCTTTTATGAGGTTTAAGTATATTCCTTCTATCCCAAGTTTCTTGAGGATTTTCATTAAGAAAGGATGCTGAATTTTGTCAAATGCTTTTTCTGCATCGATTGACAGGATCATAAGGTTCTTTTCTTTTCTTTTCTTTTCTTTCTTTTCTTTTCTTTAATTAATATGATGTATCACATTGATTGATTTGCAAATGTTGAACTAGCCCTGCAGCCCAGGAATGAATCAACTTTATCTTGGTGTATAATTCTTTTTATATGCTGTTAAATTCGATTTGCTACTGTCTTGTTGAGGATTTTTGCATCCATATTCATCAGAGATATTGGCCTGTAGTTCTCTTTTTTACTGGGTCTCTGTCTGGTTTGGGAATCAAAGCAATGCTGGCTTCATAGAATGAGTCTGGACGTTTTCCTTCCCTTTCTATTTTTTGGAATAGCTTGAGAAGGATAGGCATTATCTCTGCTTTAAATGTCTGGTAGAATTCCCCATGGAAGCCATGTGGTCGTAGACTCTTATTTTTTGGGAGATTTTTGATGACTGATTCAATTTATTCGCTGGTTATGGGTCTGTTCAAGCTGTCTATTTCTTCCTGTTTGAGTTTTGGAAGTGTGTGGGTGTTTAGGAATTTGTCCATGTCTTCCAGGTTGTCCAGTGTTGGCATATAATTTTTCATAGTATTCGCTGATAATTGCTTATATTTCTGAGGGATTCGTTGTAATAATTCCACTTTGATTCATGACTTTATCTATTTGGGTCATCTCCTTTTTCTTTTTGATTAGCCTGGCGACAGGTTTATCAATTTTGTTTACTTTTTCACGAAAACAACTCTTGGTTTCATTGATCTGCTCTACAGTGTTTTTAGATCCTATATTGTTTATTTCTGCTCTGATCTTTATTGTTTCTCTTCTGCTGCGTTTGGGGTGTCTTTGCTGTTCTGCTTCTATTTACTTTAGATCTGCTGTTAGATTTTGTATTTGGGATTTTTCTTGTTTCTTGAGATAGGCCTGGATTGCAATGTATTTTCCTCTCAGGACTGCCTTCGCTGCATCCCAATGCATTTGGATTGTTGTCTTTTTATTTTCATTTGTTTCCATGTATTTTTTATTTTCTTCCCTAGTTGCCTGGTTTATCCATTCATTCTTTAGTAGGGTGTTACTTAACCTTCATGCTTTTCGAGGTTTTCAAGATTTTTTCCTGTGGTTGATTTCAAGCTTCATAGCATTGTGGTCTGAAAGTGTGCATGGTAAGATCTCAATTCTTGTATACTTATGAAGGGCTGTTTTGTGACCCAGTATGTGATCTATCTTGGAGAAAGTTCCATGCACACTCGAGAAGAAAGTGCATTCTGTTGCTTTGGGATGCAAAGTTCTACATATATCTGTCAAGTCCATCTGATCCAATGTATCATTCAGGGCCCTTGTTTCTTTATTGATCGCGTGTCTAGATGATCCATCCATTGTTGTAATTAGGATATTAAAGTCCCTTGCAATTACCACATTCTTAACAATAAATTTGCTTTTGTTTGTGATTAATTGTTTTAAATAATAGGGCTCTTGTATTTGGCGCATAGATATTTATAATTGTTAAGATGTTATAACATCTTCCTGATGGACAGACCCTGTAATTATTACATAATGCCTTTCTTCATTTCTTGTTACAGCCTTTAATTTAAAATCTAGTTTGTCTGATATAAGTATGGCTACTCCAGCTTTCTTTTGACTTCCAGTGGCATGATAGATAGTTCTCCATCCCCTCACTTTCAATCTGAAGGTGTCCTCAGGTCTATCATGAGTCTCTTGTGGACAGAAAATAGATAGGTCTTGTTTTTTTTATCCATTCTGATACTCTATGTCTTTTGGTTGTAGCATTTAGTCCATTTACATTCAGTGTTATTATAGAAAGATATGGGTTTAGAGTTATTGTGATGTCTGTAGGTTTCATGGTTGTAGTGATGTCTCTGGTACTTTGTCTCACAGGATCCCCCTTAGGATCTCTTGTAGGGTTGGTTTAGTGGTGATGAATTCCTTCAGTTTTTGTTTGGGAAGACCTTTATCTCTCCTTCTATTCTAAATGACAGACTTGCTGGATAAAGGATTGTCAGCTGCATATTTTTTCTGTTCACCACGTTGAAGATTTCCTGACATTCCTTTCTGGCCTGGCATGTTTCAGTAGATAGATCCATCACTAGTCTTATCGGTCTCCCTTTACATGTTAGAGCGTGTTTATCCCTAGCTGCTTTCAGAATTTTCTCTTTATCCTTGTATTTTGCCAGTTCGACTATGATATGTCATGCAGAAGATCAAGTTACATCTGAAGGAAGTTCTCTGTGCCGCTTGGATGTCCATGCCTTTTTCCTTCCCCAGATCAGGGAAGATCTCAACTATGATTTGTTCAAGTACACCTTCAGCCCCTTTCTCTCTCTCTTCCTCTTCTGGAATTCCTATGATACGGATATTGTTCCATTTGATTGCATCACTTAGTTCTCTAATTCTTCCCTCATGCTCTTGGATTTTTTTTATCTCTCTTTTTCTCAGCTTCCTCTTTTTCCATAATTTTATCTTTTAATTCACCTATTCTCTCCCCTGCCTCTTAAATCTGTACTATGGCTGGCTCCATTTTATTTTGCACCTCATTTATAGCATTTTTTAGCTCCTCACGAGTATTTTTTAGTCCCTTGATCTCTGTACTAATAGATTGTCCGCAGTCTTGTATGCTTTTTTCAAGCCCATTAATTTTCAAGCCCGATTAATTTTATGACTCCTTTTTCTAAATTCTCGTTCTCTTATATTGCTTAAATCGTTTTTGATCAATGCGTTACCTGTCGCTACTTCCTGGAGTTTCTTTTGAGGAGAGTTCTTCCGTTTCATCATTTTGGATAGTCCCTGGGGTGGCTCCAAACTGCAGGGCACTTCCCCTATACTGTCCAGAATAACTTGTATTGGTGGGTGGGGCCACAGTCGGACCCGATGTCTGCCCCCAGCCCACTTCTGGGGCCACAGTCAGACTGGTGTGTACCTTATCTTCCCCTCTCCCAGGGGCAGGACTCACTGTGGAGTGGTGTGGTCCCTGTCTGCGCTGCTTGCAGAGTGCCAGGCTTGTGGTGCTGCTTCGATGGGATCTGGCGTATTAGCTGGGGTTGATCCGCAGGGTGCACCAGGGTGGGAGGGACAGGCTTAGCTCACTTTGCCCTAAGTGGTCCCATGCGGGAGGGTCACTGCAACACTGGATAGGGGGCAGGCCTGTCAGGGGGATGGATCCACAGAAGCACAAAGTTGTGTTTCCACGGTGCAAGCAAGTTCGGTGATGGGAACTGGTTCCCTTTGGGATTTAGCCTGTGGGATGGGAGAGGGAGATGGCACTTGCCAGAGCCTTAGTCCCTGCTGATTTGAGCTCTGTCTTCTGGGGCTCAGCAACTCTCTCTCCTGGTGTCCTCTCGCTGTCTCTGCTCTCTGAGAGCAGAGCTGTTGACTTTTAACATTCCAGATATTAAGTCCCACTGGCTGTCAGAACTCATGGAGTCTGTCCCCTCTACTTTTGCAAGCCAGTCTTCGGGGGCTCTGCCTTGCCCAGTGGGCTGCCCCTCCACCACCCGGGCTCCCTCCTGCCAGTCTGTGTAGTGCCCACAATTTCTCCACCCTTCCTACCCTCTTCCGTGGGCTTCTTGTCTATGCTTGGCTCTACAGAGTCTGTCCTGTAGTCTTCTGGTGGTTTTCTGGATTGCTTAGGCAGATGTGGGTGGAACCTGAGTGATCAGCAGGATGCGGTGAGCCCAGCGTCCTCCTACACTGACATCTTCCATGAATTTCTTTAAATTTTTAAATGCTTATTTATTTTTGAAAAAGGGAGAGAGAGAGAGAGAGAGAGAATATGAATGATCTGTGGAAGGGCAGAGAGTGAGGGAGACACAGAATCCGAAGCAGGCTCCAGGCTCTGAGCTGTCAGCACAGAGCTTGATGCAGGGCTCAGACTCATGACTGCAACATCATGACCTGAGCTGAAGTCAAATGCTTAACCGACTCAGCCACCCATGACCTCCTCATTTATCATAATTTCTAATCAAACTTTTTGTTTAATCCCTAAGTCTGATAGTAGCATATCCACTCCAGTTTTCATGTGGCTGTTATTTGCATGATATATTTTTCAATCATTTTACTTTCAAAAGATGTGTCTCTATTTTTTTATTTAAACAAATTTTTAATGTTTTTATTTATTTTTGAGACAGAGAGAGACAGAGCATGAGCAGGGGAGTGGAAGAGAGAGAGGGAGACAGAATCTGAAGCAGGCTCCAGGCTCTGAGCTGTCAGCACAGAGCCC
>NW_024415152.1:0-11395 GCF_014898765.1 Herpailurus yagouaroundi | reverse complement strand
GATATGGGTTTAGAGTCATTGTGATGTCTGTATGTTTTATGCTTGTAGTGATGTCTCTGGTACTTTGTCTCACAGGGTCCCCCTTAGGATCTCTTGTAGGGCTGGTTTAGTGGTGACAAATTCCTTCAGTTTTTGTTTGTTTGGGAAGACCTTTATCTCTCCTTCTATTCTAAATGACAGGCTTGCTGGATAAAGGATTCTCGGCTGCATATTTTTTCTGTCTAGCAAACTGAAAATCTCGTGCCAGTTCTTTCTAGCCTGCCAAGTTTCAAAAGAGAGATCAGTCATGAGTCCTATAGGTCTCCCTTTATATGTGAGGGCACGTTTACCCCTTGCTGCTTTCAGCATTTTTTCTTTCTCCTTGTATTTTGCCAGTTTCACTATGATATGTCGTGCAGAAGATCGATTCAAGTTACGTCTGAAGGGAGTTCTCTGTGCCTCTTGGATTTCAATGCCTTTTTCCTTCCCCACTTCAGGGAAGTTTTCAGCTATTATTTCTTCAAGTACACCTTCAGCACCTTTCCCTCTCCCTTCCTTCTCTGGAATACCAATTATGCGTATATTATTTCTCTTTAATGCATCACTTAGTTCTCTAATTTTCCCCTCATACTCCTGAATTTTTTTATCTCTCTTTTTCTCAGCTACCTCTTTTTCCATAACTTTATCTTCTAGTTCACCTATTCTCTCCTCTGCCTCTTCAATCCGAGCCGTGGTGGTTTCCATTTTGTTATGCATTTCGTGTAAAGCGTTTTTCAGCTCCTCATGACTGTTCCTTAGTCCCTTGATCTCTGTAGCAAGAGATTCTCTGCTGTCAGCTATACTGTTTTCAAGCCCAGCGATTAATTTTATGACTATTATTCTAAATTCACTTTCTGTTATATTATTTAAATCCTTTTTGATCAGCTCATTAGCTGTTGTTATTTCCTGGAGATTCTTCTGAGGGGAATTCTTCCGCTTGGTCATTTTGGATAGTCCCTGGCGTGGTGAGGACCTGCAGGGCACTTCTCCTGTGCTGTGGTGTATAACTGGAGTTGGTGGGCAGAGCCACAGTCAGACCTGATGTCTGCCCCCAGCCCACCGCTGGGGCCACAGTCAGACTGGTGCGTGCCTTCTCTTCCCCTCTCCTAGGGGCGGGATTCACTGTGGGGTGGGGTGGCCTGTCTGGGCTACTTGCACACTGCCAGGCTTGTGATGCTGGGGATCTGGCGTCTTAGCTGGGGTGGGTAGGCAAGGTGCAAGGGGGCAGGAGGGGCAGGCTTAGCTTGCTTCTCCTTAGGTGATCCACTTCAGGAGGGGCCCTGTGGCAGCAGGAGGGAGTCAGATCCTCTGCCGGAGGTTTGGCTCTGCAGAAGCGCAGAGTTGGGTGTTTGCGCGGAGCGAGCAAGTTCCCTGGCAGGAACTGGTTCTCTTTGGGATTTTGGCTGGGGGGTGGGCGGGGGAGATGGCGCTGGTGAGCGCCTTTGTTCCCCACCAAACTGAGCTCTGTCGTCAGGGGGCTCAGCAGCTCTCCTTCCCTTTGTCCTCCAGTCTTCCCGCTTTCTGAGCAGAGCTGTTAACTTATGACCTCCCAGGCGCTAAGTCGCGCTTGCTGTCGGAACACAGTCCGTTAGGCCCCTCAGCTTTTTGCAAGCCAGACTCGGGGGCTCTGCTTGGCCGGCGAGCCGCCCCTCCGCCCCGGCTCCCTCCCGCCAGTCTGTGGCACGCGCACCGCCTAGCCGCCCTTCCTACCCTCTTCCGTGGGCCTCTCGTCTGCGCTTGGCTCCGGCGACTCCGTTCTGCTAATCTTCTGGCGGTTTTCTGGGTTATTTAGGCAGGTGTAGGTGGAATCTAAGTGATCAGCAGGACGCGTGGTGAGCCCAGCGTCCTCCTACGCCGCCATCTTCCCTCTCCCCTTCCTGTGAGTATATTCTTAAAGAGTTAACAGTCCTGTATGAAAAAGAAAGAAGTCTAAAGTAAAGCAGCTTATAGTGGTATCCCTAGTACTAGAGAAGTAGCAAATGTTTCATTCATAAATGTAATGCCTGGGCTTTAGAATTAAACAAGATGACAGGGATTTACTGTGTTCCCCTTTCTTGGATTCCATTGAATCACAGGAACTTTCCAAGTTTTGTGGTTCCCAGTTGAGACTTGGGACACTTCATGTTTCAATGATTTTTTTTTTTTCAGTGACTTCATAGTTCTCTTCCTGATACTCCTTACCAAAGTGGCAGTTGATACTGAAGGATTCCACTTTCAGGACTGAGCTTTGGAGTGCAGGGATTGCTAGCCCTAGAGGGTGTTGAGAGGGAAGTTTCTCTCACTTCCAAAAGTACCAAAGTAAGCTGTCCTGGATGAAACTGTCTTTTCTCAAGATCCTGGGATGGATTACTCCCTAAGGAATCCCATCTCTCTGTCCAAGTCCTACTGACTCTTCTCAGGATTTACTTTGCCTTTTATAAATAGATTTATCCTGACTTCCTCAAGCTAAGAGTCATTTATTTCCAGATTAAGAGTCTACACTTTTCAAAGTAAAGTGGGAAGAACTCAGAGCCACAGCCAAGCAACTTTCTAGAAAGAAGAATTTTACTTAAAGCGTTTGAAATCAGGGCAAACATTAGTTTGCTTTCACAATCCTCTTTGATGATGCAGTAAAATGAGTAAAGTGGGTCTGTTGCTTTGGATCTCCCTCTTCTTCTTCTAGCTCCTTTAGCTGGCAGGTCTAGACAGTACTTATTGCAAATGACAATAGCAATTAACATTTTTTTTGATCAATTACTATATGCAAGACACTGTTCTAAATTCCTGACAACACCTATCTGGTAAAATTGTTATGATGGTTATATAACACATAAAAAGTACCTAGCATATAATGTTCAGTCAGTAATGGTAGTATTTGTTTTTTTTAAAAAAAATTTTTTTTCAACATTTATTTATTTTTGGGACAGAGAGAGACAGAGCATGAACGGGGGAGGGGCAGAGAGAGAGGGAGACACAGAATCCGAAACAGGCTCCAGGCTCTGAGCTGTCAGCCCAGAGCCCGACGCAGGGCTCGAACTCACGGACCACGAGATCGTTACCTGGCTGAAGTCGGACGCTTAACCGACTGCGCCACCCAGGCGCCCCAGTAATGGTAGTATTTGTATATTTGTTATCTGCTCTTATATTTTTCCCTTAAAAAATACAATATATAAACTTGTCAAATCACTAGGTTGTACACCTGAAACTAACATAACATTGTGTGTCAATTATACTCAAAATACATACATACATACATACTTAGATTAGGCTCACTGTAAACACAGGCTCTCTAATCATAGAAGAGACATCCTGTCTCCTTCACCATTCTTTCATCCAGCTCCACAGTAACAGTTCCAAGACTTTTTTATATTTCTTAAGCCCCCATGCATACTAACCACCAATTTTGATCTCCTAATTTCCTGCTGAAATTATACTAATTCCCTCATTTCCCCTTCATTTCACCTAAGTAGCACTGCTCAAAGTTTAATGTGTAAAATCACCTATTGATATGCTTATAATTCAGATTTTGAGTCAGAAAATTGGGGGTGGAACCTGAGGAGATTCCACATTTCTAACAAGTTTCTGGGTGATTCAAATATTTTTGGGTGGATAACATTTTATGTAGGAAAAATCTAAATACTATGAAAGTTTATTAATCCCAATGTTTTTTTAATAGCTGAAGAGATTGCGTTTTAAAATGTTAAGTGATTCTGTCATAGAACTAGTAAGTGGTAGAGTCTAGGCTTGGAACTAGTTCCTGAATCCCATGCTGTACTTATATTCACATTTTAATTGTCTTATCTTGAATGGGAAGAAGACAAGAGATATAACAGGACCCATGGAACAGAAGTAAGTAGATAAAGGTGGTTATTTCTATATTTGGGCTCTGAAAGCACTAGATTCAACAGTCTAAGGATTTCTCTTTTTTTAAATGTTTATTTATTTTTGAGAGAGAGAGACAAAGAGACAGAGAGCGAGGGGAGGAGGAACAGAGAGAGAGGGAGACACAGAATCCAAAGCAGGCTTCAGGCTCCGAGCTGTCAGCACAGAGCCTGACGTGGGGCTCAAACTCACATACTGCGAGATCATGACCTGAGCCGTAGTCGGACACTTAACCGACTGAGCCACCCAGATGCCCCAACAGTCTAAGGATTTCTTAGTCATGGCTGCCTCCAGTGCCTAGCACATTGAAGTTTCCCTGAAAATGTTGAATGAATGAATGAATGAATGAATGAATGAATGAATGAGTTAACTGATGAATTTAGAAGAATTATCTACCTACTTTGAGACTTTCTGACAGATTGCACATCCTTTCACATGTTCCTGGTCAACTATATGTAGATTATGTATATAGGTACCCAGACAGAGATATACACAGTCATTCAGAAATAGCCATCTATATACACAGACTCATAGAGATACATCTACATATAAATGAATGGTGGGTGTATTAGTTTCTTGCTGCTGTAACAAGTACCATAAAGTGGGTGGCTTAAAACAAAGAATATTTATTCTCTCACGGTTCTGGAAGTTAGAAGTATGAAATCAAAGTGTTGGTAGGGCCTTGCTCCCTCAAAAGCCCCAAGGACAAACTAAGGGTTGATGGGGGGTGGGAGGGAGGAGAGGGTGGGTGATGGGTATTGAGGAGGGCACCTTTTGGGATGAGCACTGGGTGTTGTATGGAAACCAATTTGACAATAAATTTCATATATAAATAAAAAAAATAAAATAAAATAAAATAAAAATAAAATAAGTAGATGGAAATGATGAGAATGCCAGCCTTGTTTCAAAAATGTGAGGAATGCAGCAGAAAAAGATAGAAGGTATCTTAGCAGGTGAGCAAGAAAAAAAAACCTATGACAGTAACTCAAAAATAGGGCTGATTGAACAAAGGGCACACAATCTCTCAACATTACTCCTGGTTGTGGATTCAGTCATTCATTCGTTTATTCAACAAGTAGTCATTGAATGATTACTAGGTGACAAACACTGTACTAACTGCTAAGGAAACAACACTGAAGAGAAAAGAATAAAATTCTCAATGTCATGAAGCTTATGCTGTGGGAAGAAAACTGTCAAAAAATAACAAATAAATTAGTAACATATATAGTATATTGGGTAGTGATAAATGCTTTGGAAGAGCATTAACAAAATAATTAATTAAGTGGGTGGTGGGGTGAGCCATATGCCGGGAAGGCGAGAGTTGCAATTTTAAAGATCACAATTGGGGAAGGCCTCACATTCATGACAAGATTTGAGGAGAGGGAGTAAGAGAAGGAGCCTTTCCAGGAGAGGGAACAGGTAGTGCCCACAGGCTGAAGACTGTTATAAATTCCATGATAAGAATATACTAATAACAGAATCTCAATGCATTTAATTTGTGCTTAATACTTATATGTGTGTGTAGATATAGACATAAAACTGAACATAACTGAATAATACACTGCTATAATTAAAATTGATTTTTATGTTATTATTATTTTATTGAGGTATAATTGACAAATAAAATTATAAGATATTTAAAAAACAAAAAAAAAAGCCCCAAGGAGAAGATCCTTCCTGGTATTTTTCAGCTTCTGACATTCCTTGGTTTGCAACAGCATAATTCTAACTTTTGCCTATGTCTTCACATGTTTGTCTCCCTCTGTGTGGGTCTCCTTTTCTTCACAAGGTGTTTTCCAATTCTTGATAAGGTTACCAATGATATTATATTAGGACACACCCTAAAGACCTCATCTTGATTACATCTACAAAGACCTTATTTCCATATAAGGTAAAAATCACAGATGTCAGTGATTGGGACCTCAACACATCATTTTTTAAAAATTTATTTATTTATTTTAATTCAAAGACATTAACACAGAGTGCTATATCAGTTTCATGTGTACAATAGAATGATTCAACAACTGTATACATTGCTTAATGGTCATCACAATAAATATACTCTTAATACCCTTCACCTGTTTCAACCAACCCCATTCCAGCCTCCCATCTGGCAACCACAAGTTTGTTCTCTATATTTAAGAATCTGCTTTATTTTTTAAGAGTATGGGTCTTTTTGTTTGTTTGTCTCTTTTTTCTGTGTTTTAATTTTTTTTAATTTAAGTTCCAGTTAGTTAACATGAAGTGAAATATTAGCTTCAGGTGTACAATACAGTGACTCAACTCTTCCACACAATACAGTACTCATCACAAGTGAACACCCTAATCTTCATCAGCTGTTTAACCCATCCCCCTACCCACATCCCCTCTTGTAACCATCAGTCTGTTCTCCACAGTTAAGAGTCTTTTTCTTGGTTCCTCTCTGCCCCCTCTCTTTCTCTCTTCCCTTTGCTCATTTGTTTCTTAAATTCCACATACAAGTGAAACCATGTGGTATTTCTCTCTCTCTGACTTACTTCACTTAGCATATCCCCTTTACATCAATTTATGTTGTTATAAATGGAAAGATTTCATACTTTTATGGCTGAGTGATAGTCTATTGTGTATATATAAACCATAGCTTCTTTATCCATTTATCTATTGATGGATACTTGAGTTCCTTCCATATCTTTTCTATTGTAAATAATGCTGTAATAAACATAGGGGTGCATATATCCTTTCAAATTAGTGTTTCCATTTTCTTTGGGTTAATACCCAGAGGTGGAATTACTGGATCATCTGTTAATTTTATTCTTATATATTTTGAGGAACCTCCATAGTGTTTTCCACAGTGGCTGCACCAGCTTACATTCCCACTGACAGTACATGAGGGTTTCTTTTTCTCCACATCCTCACCAACACTTGTTGTTTCTTGAGTTTTGATTTTTGTCATTCTGACTGCTGTGAGGTGACATCTCATTGTGGTTTTGATATTCATTTCCCTGATAATTAGTGATGATGAACATCTTTTCATGTGTTTGTTGGCCATCTGTATATCTTCTTTGGAAAAATGTCTATTTATGTCTTGTGCCCATTATTAATTGTTATTTAATTTTTGGTGTTGAGTTGTGTAAGTTCTTTATATATTTTTGGATATTAACCCCTTATTGGATATACCATTTGCAAATATTTTTCCCCATTTGGTGGGTTGTCATTTTGTTTTGTTGATTATTTCCTTTGCTGTGCAAAAGCTTCTTGTTTTGGTGCAGTCCCAATAATTCATTTTTGGTTTTATTTTACTTTAGTAGACATATCTAGAAAACTGTTTCTATAGCCAGTGTCAAAGAAATTATTGGCTATGAATTTTGTGGCATCAGGACTCACATTTAGGTCTTTAATCCATTTTGAGTTTCTTTTTCTGTATAGTTTAAGAAAATGGCCCAGTTTTATTTTTTTGCATATAGCTGTCCAGATTTCCCAGAACTATTGATACAACTCTCTTTTTCCCATTGTAAATTGTTGCCTTCTCTGTCATAGATTAATGTACTGTATAATAATGGCTTTATTTCTGGGCTCTCAATTCTGTTTTATTAATCTATGTGTCTATATTTGTGCCGGACCATACTGGTTTGATTACTGTAGTTTTGTAGTGTATCTTAAAATCTGGGATTATGTTACCTCCAGTTTTGTTCTTTTTCAAGATTCCTTTGCTATTGGTGTCTTTTGTGGTTCCATTACACATTTTGGGTTTGGTTGTTCTAGTTTTGTTAAGAATCCTGTTGGTATTTTTATAAGGATTGCACTAAATCTGTAGATTGCTTTAGGTAGTGTGGACATTTTATTAATATTTTTTTCTCTCAATACATGAGCATAGGATATTTTTCCATTTGTATCATGTTAAATTTCTTTCATCAATGTTTTATAGTTTTTGAAGTACAGGTTTTTCATGTCCTTGGTTAAGTTTCTTCCTAGGTATTTTATTTTTTTTGTTCAATTGTAAATGGGTTGTTTTCTTAATTTCATGTTCTGCTACTTCATTATTAGTGTATAGAAATGCTACAGATTTCTGTATATTGATTTTTTATCTTGTGACTTTACTGAATTAATTTATCAGCCCTAGTTTTTCCGGCAGAGTGTTTAGAATTTTCTATATATAGGGCATTTTCTCTGAAAACTGAAAAATTTACTTCTTCCTTACTATTTTGTAAGCTTTTTACTTCTTTTCCTTATCTGATTGCTGTGGGTAGGAATTCTAATACTATGTTGAATGAGAATAGTGAGAGTGGACATGCTTGTCTTGTTGCTGATCTTAGAGGAAAAGCCCTCAGTTTTTCACCAATATGATGTTAGCTGTGGGTTTTTCGTATATGGACTCTATTAAGGTGAGGTATGTTCCCTATAAACCTGCTTTGTGTATTTTTATAATTAATTGATGTTGCAATTTGTTGAATGCTTTTTCCACATCTATTGACATGATCATTTGGTGTTTATCATTTCTCTTGTTAATGAGATGTATCACTTTAATTGTTCTGTGAATATTGAACTGGAATCCCACTTGATTGTGGTAAATGATTTTTTTACCATATTGTTGGATTTGCCTTGCCAATATTTTGTTGAGGATATTTGTAACTATGTTCATCAGTGATATTGTCCTTTAGTTTTCTTTTTTATAGTGTCTTTTCTCATTTTGATATCAGAGTAATGGTGGTTTGCTATAATGAATTTGGAAGCTTTCCTTCCTCTTCTATTTTTTGGAATAGTTTAAGAAGAATTAATATTAACTCTTCTTTTAATGTTTGATAGAATTCATCTGTGAAGCCATCTGGTCTGAGCTTTTGGGTTTTTTGGGTGATGTTTTGATTATTGATTCAATTTCTGCTGGTAATCAGTTTATTCAAATTTTTTCTTCCTGATTGAGGTTGGGAGGTTATATGTTTCTAGGAATTTATCCATTTCTTTTAGTTGTCCAAATTGTTGGAATATAATATTTCATAATACTCTTATGATCTTTTGTATTTCTGTGTTTTGTTTGTTATTTTTTCTCATTTATTTCTGCTTTATTTAAGCTCTCTTTCTCATTTTTATTTTTGATAAGTCTGGCTAAAGTTTTATCAATTTTGTTGATTTTTTTAAAGAATTAGTTCCTAGTTTAATGGACCGGTTCTGTAGGTTTTTTAGTCTGCATTTCATTTATTGCTGCTCTAATTTTATTATATTCTTTCTTCTTATGGCTTTGGCCTTTTTGTTCTTTGTTTTTCCTCCTTTATGTGTAAGGTTAGGGTGTTTATTAGATTTTTTTTTCTTCTTGAGATAGGCCTGTATTGCAATAACCTTTCATCTTAAAACAACTTTTGCTCCATTCCAAAGATTTTGGACAATTGTATTTTCATTTTTCATTTGACTTCATGTATTTTTTTTATTTCTTCTTTGATTTCTTGGTTGAAACATTCCTTGTTTAGTAACATGTGATTTTACCTCTACGCATTTGTGTTCTTTCCATATTTTTTTTCCTGTTGTTGATTTATAGTTGATTTATAGTTGTGTTTTGAAAAGATGCTTGATATGATTTCAGTCTTTTTGAGTTTTTGAGACATGTTTTGTGGTGTAACATGTTATATATTCTGGAGAATGTCCATGTGTACTTGAAAAGCATATGTATTCCCCTGTTTTGGATGGAATGTTTTGAATATATGTGTTAGGTCCATCTGATCGAAGGCGCCACTCAAAGCCACCATTTCCTTGTTAATTTTCTGTCTGGATAAACTATCCATTGATGTAAGTGGAGTTAAAAAACAACAACAAACCCTTATTGTTGTATTACCCTTCATTTCTTCCTTTATGTCATTAATAGGTGCTTTTTGTATTTGGGTGTTCCCATGTTGGGTGATAAATACTTACAATGGTTATATCTTCCACTTGTTGGATTGTTCCCTTTTATCATCATATAGTGTCCCTCTTTGTCTATTGTTACAGTCTTTGTTTTAAGGTTTATTTATTTATTTTATGTAAGCATTAACTACCCCAGCTTTCTTTTCACTTTCATTTATAGTATGAATGTTTTTCTATCTCTTCACTTTCATTCTGCATTTTCTTTTAGGTCTGTTGTGAGTTTCTTGTGGGCAGGATATGGACAGATCTTGCTTTTTTATTGATTTAGTTATCCTATGTCTTTTGATTGGAGAATTTAGTCTATTTTAATTTACTTATTTTTTTAAGTTTTTTATTTATCTATTTTGAGAGGGAGGCATGAGCTGGGGAAGGGCAGAGAGAGAGAGAGAGAGAGAGGAGAGAGAGAATCCCAAGCAGGCTCTGAACTCTCAGTGTGGAGCCTGATGAAGGGCTTGAATCCACGAACCATGAGATCATGTCCTGAACCAAAATCAAGTGCCAGACACTAAACCAACTGAGCCACCCGGGCGCCCCTAGTCTCTTTTCATTTCAATAATTACTGACAGGTATATTCTTAATGCCAGTTTATTACTTGTCTTACAGATATTTTTGTAGATCTTCTCTGTTCCTTTCTTCTCTTGTGGTTTGATGACTTTCTTTACTGATGTGCTTGGATTCCTTTCTCTTTATTGTTTTGCACATTGATCATATGTTCTTTTATTTGTGGACACTATTAGGTTTATATATAACATTCTATGCATATAGCAATCTATGCTATGCTGGTGGTCACTTCAGTTTGAACCCATTCTAAAACTACTAAATTTTTACTTCACCCATCATGTTTTATGTATATACTGTCATACTTTGTCTTTTACTCTGTAAATCTTTAGACTGATTTTTATAGATGTAATTGATTTTACCACTTTTGTACTTTAACATCTGTACTGGTCTTATAAGTGATTGGTGTACTACTTTTATCATGTTTGCATGTACTTGTGGAAGTTTTTGCTTTCCTAATTTTCTTCTGATTATGATTTTTGCTTTCCATTCAGAGAATTATCATTAACATTTCTTGTAAGGCTGGTTTAGTGGTGATGAATTATTTTAACTTCTGTTTGTCTAGGAAAGTCTTAATCTCTTTTTCTGTTGTGAATGGTAGCCTTGCAGAGTATTTTTGGTTGCTGTGGTTTTTTTTTTCTTTTTGTTTTCAGCACTTTAAATATATCATACCACTCCCTTTTTGCCTACTAAGTCTATACTGAAAAATCAGCTGATAGCCTTATGGGGTCTTCCTGTATGTAACTGTTTTCTGTTCTCTTGCTGCTTTAAAGTTTTTTATCACTACTTTTTACCATTTTAATTATTATGTGTCTTGGTGTGAGACTCTTTGGGTTGATTTTGTTGGAGGCTCTCTGTGCCTCCGGGATTTGGATTTCTTTTTTTTTTTTTTTTTTTTTATATATATGAAATTTATTGTCAAATTGGTTTCCATACAACACCCAGTGCTCATCCCAAAAGGTGCCCTCCTCAATACCCATCACCCACCCTCTCCTCCCTCCCACCCCCCAACAACCCTCAGTTTGCTCTCAGTTCTCAACAGTCTCTTATGCTTTGGCTCTCTCCCACTCTAACCTCTTTTTTTTTTTTT
>NW_024415151.1:0-2498 GCF_014898765.1 Herpailurus yagouaroundi | reverse complement strand
GCTATGAAGCTTGAAATCAACCACAGAAAAAAGTCTGGAAAACCTCCAAAAGCATGGAGGTTAAAGAACACCCTATTAACGAATGGGTGGGTCAACCAGGTAATTAGAGAAGAAATTAAAAAATATATGGAAACAAACGAAAATGAAAATACAACAATCCAAACGCTTTGGGACGCAGCGAAGGCAGTCCTGAGAGGAAAATACATTGCAATCCAGGCCTATCTCAAGAAACAAGAAAAATCCCAAATACAAAATCTAACAGCACACCTAAAGGAAATAGAAGCAGAACAGCAAAGGCAGCCTAAACCCAGCAGAAGAAGAGAAATAATAAAGATCAGAGCAGAAATAAACAATATAGAATCTAAAAAAACTGTAGAGCAGATCAACGAAACCAAGACTTGGTTTTTTGAAAAAATAAACAAAATGGACAAACCTCTAGCCAGGCTTCTCAAAAAGAAAAGGGGGATGACCCAAATAGATAAAATCATGAATGAAAATGGAATGATTACAACCAATCCCTCAGAGATACAAACAATTATTAGGGAATACTATGAAAAATTATATGCCAACAAATTGGACAACCTGGAAGAAATGGACAAATTCCTGAACACCCACACTCTTCCAAAACTCAATCAGGAGGAAACAGAAAGCTTGAACAGACCCATAACCAGCAAAGAAATTGAATCGGTTATCAAAAATCTCCCAACAAATAAGAGTCCAGGACCAGCTGGCTTCCCAGGGGAGTTCTACCAGACGTTTAAAGCAGAGATAATACCTATCCTTCTCAAGCTATTCCAAGAAATAGAAAGGGAAGGAAAACTTCCAGACTCATTCTACGAAGCCAGTATTACTTTGATTCCTAAACCAGACAGAGACCCAGTAAAAAAAGAGAACTACAGGCCAATATCCCTGATGAATATGGATGCAAAAATTCTCAATAAGATACTAGCAAATCGAATTCAACAGCATATAAAAAGAATTGTTCACCATGATCAAGTGGGATTCATTCCTGGGATGCAGGGCTGGTTCAACATTCGCAAATCAATCAACGCGATACATCACATTAACAAAAAAAAAAAGAGAAGAACCATATGATCCTGTCAATCGATGCAGAAAAGGCCTTTGACAAAATCCAGCACCCTTTCTTAATAAAAACCCTTGAGAAAATCGGGATAGAAGGGACATACTTAAAGATCATAAAAGCCATTTATGAAAAGCCCACAGTTAACATCATCCTCAATGGGGAAAAACTGAGAGCTTTTTCCCTGAGATCAGGAACACGACAGGGATGCCCACTCTCACCGCTGTTGTCTAACATAGTGCTGGAAGTTCTAGCATCAGCAATCAGACAACAAAAGGAAATCAAAGGCATCAAAATTGGCAAAGATGAAGTCAAGCTTTCGCTTTTTGCAGATGACATGATATTATACGTGGAAAATCCGATAGACTCCACCAAAAGTCTGCTAGAACTGATACATGAATTCAGCAAAGTTGCAGGATACAAAATCAATGTACAAAAATCAGTTGCATTCTTATACACTAACAATGAAGCAACAGAAAGACAAATAAAGAAACTGATCCCATTCACAATTGCACCAAGAAGCATAAAATACCTAGGAATAAATCTAACCAAAGATGTAAAGGATCTGTATGCTGAAAACTATAGAAAGCTTATGAAGGTAATTGAAGAAGATTTAAAGAAATGGAAAGACATTCCCTGCTCATGGATTGGAAGAATAAATATTGTCAAAATGTCAATACTACCCAAAGCTATCTACACATTCAATGCAATCCCAATCAAAATTGCACCAGCATTCTTCTCGAAACTAGAACAAGCAATCCTAAAATTCATATGGAACCACAAAAGGCCCCGAATAGCCAAAGTAATTTTGAAGAAGAAGACCAAAGCAGGAGGCATCCCAATCCCAGACTTTAGCCTCTACTACAAAGCTGTCATCATCAAGACAGCATGGTATTGGCACAAAAACAGACACATAGACCAATGGAATAGAATAGAAACCCCAGAACTAGACCCACAAACGTATGGCCAACTCATCTTTGACAAAGCAGGAAAGAACATCCAATGGAAAAAAGACAGTCTCTTTAACAAATGGTGCTGGGAGAACTGGACAGCAACATGCAGAAGGTTGAAACTAGACCACTTTCTCACACCATTCACAAAAATAAACTCAAAATGGATAAAGGACCTGAATGTGAGACAGGAAACCATCAAAACCTTAGAGGAGAAAGCAGGAAAAGACCTCTCTGACCTCAGCCGTAGCAATCTCTTACTCGACACATCCCCAAAGGCAAGGGAATTAAAAGCAAAAGTGATTTACTGGGACCTTATGAAGATAAAAAGCTTCTGCACAGCAAAGGAAACAACCAACAAAACTAAAAGGCAACCAACGGAATGGGAAAAGATATTTGCAAATGACATATCGGACAAAGGGCTAGTATCCAAAATCTATAAAGAGCTCACCAAACTCCACACCCAT
>NW_024415150.1:0-1813 GCF_014898765.1 Herpailurus yagouaroundi | reverse complement strand
TTTCTTTTTGAGAAGCCTGGCTAGAGGTTTGTCAATTTTGTTTATTTTTTCAAAAACCCAACTCTTGGTTTCGTTGATCTGCTCTACAGTTTTTTTAGATTCTATATTGTTTATTTCTGCTCTCATCTTTATTATTTCTCTTCTTCTGCTGGGTTTAGGCTGCCTTTGCTGTTCTGCTTCTATTTCCTTTAGGTGTGCTGTTAGATTTTGTATTTGGGATTTTTCTTGTTTCTTGAGATAGGCCTGGATTGCAATGTATTTTCCTCTCAGGACTGCCTTCGCTGCGTCCCAAAGCGTTTGGATTGTTGTATTTTCATTTTCGTTTGTTTCCATATGTTTTTTAATTTCTTCTCTAATTTCCTGGTTGACCCACTCATTCGTTAGTAGGGTGTTCTTTAACCTCCATGCTTTTGGAGGTTTTCCAGACTTTTTTCTGTGGTTGATTTCAAGCTTCATAGCATTGTGGTCTGAAAGTATGCATGGTATGATTTCAATTCTTGTAAACTTATGAAGGGCTGTTTTGTGACCCAGTATATGATCTATCTTGGAGAATGTTCCATGTGCACTCGAGAAGAAAGTATATTCTGTTGCTTTGGGATGCAGAGTTCTAAATAGATCTGTCAAGTCCATCTGATCCAATGTCTCATTCAGGGCCCTTGTTTCTTTATTGACCGTGTGTCTAGATGATCTATCCATTTCTGTAAGTGGGGTGTTAAAGTCCCCTGCAATTACCACATTCTTATCAATAAGGTTGCTTATGTTTATGAGTAATTGTTTTATATATTTGGGCGCTCTGGTATTCGGTGCATAGACATTTATAATTGTTAGCTCTTCCTGATGGATAGACCCTGTCACTATTATATAATGTCCTTCTTCATCTCTTGTTACAGCCTTTAATTTAAAGTCTAGTTTGTCTGATAGAAGTATGGCTACTCCAGCTTTCTTTTGGCTTCCAGTAGCATGATAAATAGTTCTCCATCCCCTCACTCTCAATCTAAAGGTGTCCTCAGGTCTAAAATGAGTCTCTTGTAGACAGCAAATAGATGGGTCTTGTTTTTTTATCCATTCTGATACCCTATGTCTTTTGGTTGGCGCATTTAATCATTTACATTCAGTGTTATTATAGAAAGATATGGGTTTAGAGTCATTGTGATGTCTGTATGTTTTATGCTTGTAGTGATGTCTCTGGTACTTTGTCTCACAGGGTCCCCCTTAGGATCTCTTGGAGGGCTGGTTTAGTGGTGACAAATTCCTTCAGTTTTTGTTTGTTTGGGAAGACCTTTATCTCTCCTTCTATTCTAAATGACAGACTTGCTGGATAAAGGATTCTCAGCTGCATATTTTTTCTATCTAGCACACTGAAAATCTCGTGCCAATTCTTTCTGGCCTGCCAAGTTTCAAAAGAGAGATAAGTCATGAGTCTTATTCCTTTGTGTGTTTAAATGGGCCCCTAAAGAAGTAAACCAAAACAATGTAGCTAAACCATTATTTAAAACTATAAATTAAGAAAGTCAAGGAGTAAAAGAAGATTTCAGTCTATGTATTCAAAAGCCACATCAGGTACCCAAGAAAATTGACTGAAAATGGTCAGCAAAGATATATATAGCTTCATAAAATTACTAAAAATTTAAGTCCATGGGGGGAAAAAACTGTAGCATTCAGACAGCATCCAAATCACTAATAAGGAAAAGAAAACCAGACTGCCATCCAACTTCTTGCCAGCAACATTTCACACTAGAAAACAATGGAGCAATCATTAAAAAATACTTGAGGAAAAATGTGAGCCAAAGACTTTATATATAGCCAAACTTTC
>NW_024415149.1:0-3084 GCF_014898765.1 Herpailurus yagouaroundi | reverse complement strand
TTTCTTTTTGAGAAGCCTGGCTAGAGGTTTGTCAATTTTGTTTATTTTTTCAAAAAACCAACTCTTGGTTTCGTTGATCTGCTCTACAGTTTTTTTAGATTCTATATTGTTTATTTCTGCTCTGATCTTTATTATTTCTCTTCTTCTGCTGGGTTTAGGCTGCCTTTGCTGTTCTGCTTCTAGTTCCTTTAGGTGTGCTGTTAGATTTTGTATTTGGGATTTTTCTTGTTTCTTGAGGTAGGCCTGGATTGCAATGTATTTTCCTCTCAGGACTGCCTTCGCTGTGTCCCAAAGCATTTGGATTGTTGTATTTTCATTTTCGTTTGTTTCCATATATTTTTTAATTTCTTCTCGAATTGCCTGGTTGACCCACTCATTCGTTAGTAGGGTGTTCTTTAACCTCCATGCTTTTGGAGGTTTTCCAGACTTTTTTCTGTGGTTGATTTCAAGCTTCATAGCATTGTGGTCTGAAAGTATGCATGGTATGATTTCAATTCTTGTAAACTTATGAAGGGCTGTTTTGTGACCCAGTACATGATCTATCTTGGAGAATGTTCCATGTGCACTCGAGAAGCAAGTATATTCTGTTGCTTTGGGATGCAGAGTTCTAAATATATCTGTCAAGTCCATCTGATCCAATGTGTCATTCAGGGCCCTTGTTTCTTTATTGACCGTGTGTCTAGATGATCTATCCATTTCTGTAAGTGCGGTGTTAAAGTCCCCTGCAATTACCACATTCTTATCAATAAGGTTGCTTGTGTTTATGAGTAATTGTTTTATATATTTGGGCGCTCCAGTATTCGGCGCATAGACATTTATAATTGTTAGCTCTTCCTGATGGATAGACCCTGTCACTATTATATAATGTCCTTCTTCATCTCTTGTTACAGCCTTTAATTTAAAGTCTAGTTTGTCTGATATAAGTATGGCTACTCCAGCTTTCTTTTGGCTTCCAGTAGCATGATAAATAGTTCTCCATCCTCTCACTCTCAATCTAAAGGTGTCCTCAGGTCTAAAATGAGTCTCTTGTAGACAGCAAATAGATGGGTCTTGTTTTTTTATCCAATCTGATACCCTATGTCTTTTGGTTGGCGCATTTAATCCATTTACATTCAGTGTTATTGTAGAAAGATATGGGTTTAGAGTCATTGTGATGTCTGTATGTTTTATGCTTGGAGTGATGTCTCTGGTACTTTGTCTCACAGGGTCCCCCTTAGGATCTCTTGTAGGGCTGGTTTAGTGGTGACAAATTCCTTCAGTTTTTGTTTGTTTGGGAAGACCTTTATCTCTCCTTCGATTCTAAATGACAGGCTTGCTGGATAAAGGATTCTCGGCTGCATATTTTTTCTGTCTAGCAAACTGAAAATCTCGTGCCAACTCTTTCTGGCCTGCCAAGTTTCAGTAGAGAGATCAGTCACGAGTCTTATAGGTCTCCCTTTATATGTGAGGGCACGTTTACCCCTTGCTGCTTTCAGAATTTTCTCTTTATCCTTGTATTTTGCCAGTTTCACTATGATATGTCGTGCAGAGGATCGATTCAAGTTACGTCTGAAGGGAGTTCTGTGTGCCTCTTGGATTTCAATGCCTTTTTCCTTCCCCACTTCAGGGAAGTTCTCAGCTATTATTTCTTCAAGTACCCCTTCAGCACCTTTCCCTCTCTCTTCCTCCTCTGGGATACCAATGATGCGTATATTATTTCTTTTTAGTGTATCACTTAGTTCTCTAATTTTCCCCTCATACTCCTGGATTTTTGTATCTCTCTTTTTCTCAGCTTCCTCTTTTTCCATAACTTTATCTTCTAGTTCACCTATTCTCTCCTCTGCCTCTTCAATCCGAGCTGTGGTGGTTTCCATTTTGTTATGCATTTCATTTAAAGCGTTTTTCAGCTCCTCGTGACTGTTCCTTAGTCCCTTGATCTCTGTAGCAAGAGATTCTCTGCTGTCAGCTATACTGTTTTCAAGCCCAGCGATTAATTTTATGACTATTATTCTAAATTCACTTTCTGTTATATTATTTAAATCCTTTTTGATCAGCTCATTAGCTGTTGTTATTTCCTGGAGATTCTTCTGAGGGGAATTCTTCCGCTTGGTCATTTTGGATAGTCCCTGGCGTGGTGAGGACCTGCAGGGCACTTCCCCTGTGCTGTGGTGTATAACTGGAGTTGGTGGGCGGAGCCGCAGTCAGACCTGATGTCTGCCCCCAGCCCACAGCTGGGGCCACAGTCAGACTGGTGCGTGCCTTCTCTTCCCCTCTCCTAGGGGCGGGATTCACTGTGGTGTGGGGTGGCCTGTCTGGGCTATTTGCACACTGCCAGGCTTGTGATGCTGGGGATCTTAGCTGGGGTGGGTAGGCAAGGTGCACAGGGGCAGGAGGGGCAGGCTTAGCTTGCTTCTCCTTAGGTGATCCACTTCAGGAGGGGCCCTGTGGCAGCAGCAGGGAGTCAGATCCGCTGCCGGAGGTTTGGCTCCGCAGAAGCACAGAGTTGGGTGTTTGGGCAGAGCGAGCAAGTTCCCTGGCAGGAACTGGTTCTCTTTGGGATTTTGGCTGGGGGATGGGCGGGGAAGATGGCGCTGGCGAGCGCCTTTGTTCCCCACCAAACTGAGCTCTGTCGTCCGGGAGCTCAGCAGCTTTCCTTCCCTTTGTCCTCCAGCCTTCCCGCTTTCTGAACAGAGCTGTTAACTTATGACCTCCCAGAGGCTAAGTCGCGCTTGCTGTCGGAACACAGTCTGTCAGGCCCCTCCGCTTTTTGCAAGCCAGACTTGGGGGCTCTGCTTGGCCGGCGAGCCGCCCCTCCGCCCCGGCTCCCTCCCGCCAGTCCGTGGAGCGCGCTCCGCCTCGCCGCCCTTCCTACCCTCTTCCGTGGGCCTCTCGTCTGCGCTTGGCTCCGGCGACTCCGTTCTGCTAATCCTCTGGTGGTTTTCTGGGTTATTTAGGCAGGTATCGGTGGAATCTAAGTGATCAGCAGGACGCGCAGTGAGCCCAGTGTCCTCCTACGCCACCATCTTCCCTCCCTTGTTTATTTATTTTTAAGGGGGCAGGGAGAGCACGAGCAGGGAAGGGGCAAAGAAGGGGGGCAGAGGATCC
>NW_024415148.1:0-3305 GCF_014898765.1 Herpailurus yagouaroundi | reverse complement strand
TTCAAAACCATCCCATTTTTAAAAATTTTATTAAAGCATCTATTTGTGGGAGGAGGGAAGATGGCGGCGTAGGAGGACGCTGGGCTCACCGTGCGTACTGCTGATCACTTAGATTCCACCTACACCTGCCTAAATAACCCAGAAAACCACAAGAGGATTAGCAGAACGGAGTCGCCGGAGCCAAGCGCAGACGAGAGGCCCACGGAAGAGGGTAGGAAGGGCGGCGAGGCGGTGCGCGCTCCACGGACTGGCGGGAGGGAGCCGGGGCGGAGGGGCGGCTCGGCGGCCAAACAGAGCCCCTGAGTCTGGCTTGCAAAAAGCGGAGGGGCCTGACGGACAGTGTTCCCACAGCAAGCGCGACTTAGCGTCTGGGAGGTCATAAGTTAACAGCTCTGCTCAGAAAGCGGGAAGGCTGGAGGACAAAGGGAAGGAAAGCTGCTGAGCCCCCGGACGACAGAGCTCAGTTTGGTGGGGAACAAAGGCGCTCGCCAGCGCCATCTTCCCCGCCCATCCCCCAGCCAAAATCCCAAAGAGAACCAGTTCCTGCCAGGGAACTTGCTCGCTCCGCACAAACACCCAACTCTGCGCTTCTGCGGAGCCAAACCTCCGGCAGCGGATCTGACTCCCTCCTGCTGCCACAGGGCCCCTCCTGAAGTGGATCACCTAAGGAGAAGCAAGCTAAGCCTGCCCCTCCTGCCCCTGTGCACCTTGCCTACCCACCCCAGCTAAGACTCCAGATCCCCAGCATCACAAGCCTGGCAGTGTGCAAGTAGCCCAGACAGGCCACCCCACCCCACAGTGAATCCCGCCCCTAGGAGAGGGGAAGAGAAGGCACCCACCAGTCTGACTGTGGACACAGCGGTGGGCTGGGGGTAGACATCAGGTCTGACTGCGGCTCCACCCACCAACTCCACTTATACACCACAGCACAGGGGAAGTGCCCTGCAGGTCCTCACCACGCCAGGGACTATCCAAAATGACCAAGCGGAAGAATTCCCCTCAGAAGAATCTCCAAGAAATAACAACAGCTAATGAGCTGATCAAAAAGGATTTTTTTTTAATTTGTTTTTTTCAACGTTTATTTATTTTTGGGACAGAGAGAGACAGAGCATGAACGGGGGAGGGGCAGAGAGAGAGGGAGACACAGAATCTGAAACAGGCTCCAGGCTCTGAGCCATCAGCCCAGAGCCCGACGCGGGGCTCGAACTCATGGACCGCGAGATCGTGACCTGGCTGAAGTCGGATGCTTAACCGACTGCGCCACCCAGGCGCCCCTCAAAAAGGATTTAAATAATATAACAGAAAGTGAATTTAGAATAATAGTCATAAAATTAATCGCTGGGCTTGAAAACAGTATAGCTGACAGCAGAGAATCTCTTGCTACAGAGATCAAGGGACTAAGGAACAGTCACGAGGAGCTGAAAAACGCTTTAAATGAAATGCATAACAAAATGGAAACCACCACAGCTCGGATTGAAGAGGCAGAGGAGAGAATAGGTGAACTAGAAGATAAAGTTATGGAAAAAGAGGAAGCTGAGAAAAAGAGAGAGAAAAAAATCCAGGAGTATGAGGGGAAAATTAGAGACCTAAGTGATACACTAAAAAGAAATAATATACGCATAATTGGTATCCCAGAGGAGGAAGAGAGAGGGAAAGGTGCTGAAGGGGTACTTGAAGAAATAATAGCTGAGAACTTCCCTGAAGTGGGGAAGGAAAAAGGCATTGAAATCCAAGAGGCACAGAGAACTCCCTTCAGACGTAACTTGAGTCGATCTTCTGCACGACATATCATAGTGAAACTGGCAAAATACAAGGATAAAGAGAAAATTCTGAAAGCAGCAAGGGGTAAACGTGCCCTCACATAGAAAGGGAGACCTATAAGACTCGTGACTGATCTCTCTTTTGAAACTTGGCAGGCCAGAAAGAGTTGGCACGAGATTTTCAGTGTGCTAGACAGAAAAAATATGCAGCCTAGAATCCTTTATCCAGCAAGCCTGTCATTTAGAATAGAAGGAGAGATAAAGGTCTTCCCAAACAAACAAAAACTGAAGGAATTTGTCACCACTAAACCAGCCCTACAAGAGATCCTAAGGGGGACCCTGTGAGACAAAGTATCAGAGACATCACTACAAGCATAAAACATACAGACATCACAATGACTCTAAACCCATATCTTTCTATAATAACACTGAATGTAAATGGATTAAATGCGCCAACCAAAAGACATAGGGTATCAGAATGGATTAAAAAAACAAGACCCATCTATTTGCTGTCTACAAGAGACTCATTTTAGACCTGAGGACACCTTTAGATTGAGAGTGAGGGGATGGAGAACTATTTATCATGCTACTGGAAGCCAAAAGAAAGCTGGAGTAGCCATACTTCTATCAGACAAACTAGACTTTAAATTAAAGGCTGTAACAAGAGATGAAGAAGGACATTATATAATAGTGACAGGGTCTATCCATCAGGAAGAGCTAACAATTATAAATGTCTATGCGCCGAATACCGGAGCACCCAAATATATAAAACAATGACTCATAAACATAAGCAACCTTATTGATAAGAATGTGGTAATTGCAGGGGACTTTAACACCCCACTTACAGAAATGGATAGATCATCTAGACACACGGTCAATAAAGAAACAAGGGCCCTGAATGAGACATTGGATCAGATGGACTTGACAGATATATTTAGAACTCTGCACCCCAAAGCAACAGAATATACTTTCTTCTCGAGTGCACATGGAACATTCTCCAAGATAGATCATATACTGGGTCACAAAACAGCCCTTCATAAGTTTACAAGAATTGAAATCATACCATGCATACTTTCAGACCACAATGCTATGAAGCTTGAAATCAACCACAGAAAAAAGTCTGGAAAACCTCCAAAAGCATGGAGGTTAAAGAACACCCTACTAACGAATGAGTGGGTCAACCAGGCAATTCGAGAAGAAATTAAAAAATATATGGAAACAAACGAAAATGAAAATACAACAATCCAAACGCTTTGGGACGCAGCGAAGGCAGTCCTGAGAGGAAAATACATTGCAATCCAGGCCTATCTCAAGAAACAAGAAAAATCCCAAATACAAAATCTAACAGCACACCTTAAGGAAATAGAAGCAGAACAGCAAAGGCAGCCTAAACCCAGCAGAAGAAGAGAAATAATAAAGATCAGAGCAGAAATAAACAATATAGAATCTAAAAAAACTGTAGAGCAGATCAACGAAACCAAGAGTTGGTTTTTTGAAAAAATAAACAAAATTGACAAACCTCTAGCCAGGCTTCTCAAAAAGAAA
>NW_024415147.1:0-4076 GCF_014898765.1 Herpailurus yagouaroundi | reverse complement strand
CGACTGCGCCACCCAGGCGCCCCTACCACCTCTTCTTTATGCATTCATGTGTTGATGAATATTCGGGCTGTTCCATAATTTTTTTTGTTGTTGTTGTTGATAAGGCTGCCATAAAAATTGCGATGCATGTGCCCCTTCGAATCAGCATTTTGGTATCCTTGGATAAATGCAATTGCTTGATCACAGGATAGTTCCGTTTTTCATTTTTTGAGGAATCTCCACACTGTTTTCCAGAGTGGCTGTGCCAGTTTGCATTACCATCAACAGTGCGAAAGGGTTTTGCTTTCTCTGCATCCTTGCTGACATTTCTTGTTTTCTGAATTGTTAATTTTAGTCATTGTGACAGGTGTGAGTTGGTATCTCATTGTGGTTTTGATTTATATTTCACTGATGAAGAGTGTTGTTGAGCATCTTTATTCGTGTCTTTTTGCCACCTGGATGTCTTCTTTGGAAAAATATGTATTCATGTCTTCTGCCCATTTCTTCACTGGATTATTTGTTTTTTGAGTGTTGAGTTTGGTAAGTTCTTTATAGATTTTGGATACTAACCCTTTATCTGAGATGTCATACAAATATCTCACCTCCATTTTGTCAGTGGCCTTTTAGTTTTGTTTATTTGTTCTTTGCTGTGCAGAAGCTTTTTATCTTGATGAGATCCCAATAGTTTATTTTTGCTATTGTTTCCCAAGCCTCTGGGGACATGTCTAGTAAGAACTTGTTCTGGCCAAGGTCAAAGAGGTTGGTGCCTGTGTTCTCCTCTAGGATTTTGATGGTTTCCTGTCTCACATTTAGGTCTTTCATTCAATTTGTATTTATTTTTGTGTGTACTGTAAGAAAGTAGTCCAGGTTCATTACAAGTTCACGATGCTGTCCAGTTTTCCCAACACCAGTTGTTGAAGGGACTTTTTCCATTTGATAGTCTTTCCTGCTCTGTCAAAGATTAGTTGATCATATAGTGATGTGTCCATTTCAGGGTTTTCTAATCTTTTCCATTAATCTATGTTTTTTTTTTTTTTTTGCCAGTATCATCCTGTCTTGACGACTACAGCATTGTAATATAGCTTGATATCCAGAATTGTGATGCCTCCAGGTTTTTTTCTTTTTCAAGATCTTTGGTTATTTGGGGTCTTTGGTGGTTCCATGATAATTTTAGAGTTATTTGTTCTAGCTCTGTGAAAAATGCTGGTATTATTTGACAGGAAATTGAATTATTTGCACTGAATGTCTAGATTGCTTTGGATAGTATTGTCATTTAACAATGATTTTTCTATTAATCCATGTGCATGGAATATTTTTCCATTTCTTTGTGTTTTCTTCAATTTCTTCCATAAATGTCCCAGACTTTTCAGAGTACAGATCTTTTACCTCTTTACTTAGGTTTATTTCTAGTATATTATGGTTTTGGTGTAATTTTAAAAGGGATTGATTCCTTGATTTCTCTTTCTCCTGCTTCATTATTGGTGTATAGAAATGTAACAAATTTCTATATGTTGATTTTGTATGCTACAAATTTACAGGTTTATTGTAGCAGTTCTAGCGGGGTTTTTTTTGGTGGAGTCTTTCAGGTTTTCTATATATGGTATAAAATTCAACTCCAGAACTGAATAATCCTATTAAAAATGGCCAGAAGACATGAATAAGCATTTTTCCAAATGTGACCTACAGATTGTCAATAAACACATGAAAAGATGGTCAACATCACTCCTCATCAGGGAAATATAAATCCAAACTACAATGAAATATCAACTCACACTGGTTAGAAAGGCTGAACTCAACGGCACAAGAAACAACAGGTGTTGGTGAGGATGCAGAGAAAGAGGATCCTTTTGGAGGTGCTGGTGGGAATGCACACTGGCACAGCCACTATGGAAAACAGCATGGAGGTTCCTTAGAAAGCTAAAAATACAACCACGTTACGATAGAACAAATGCACTACTAGGTATTTACCCAAAGGATACAAAAATACTAATTGAAGGGAATTGTACCTCTATGTTTATAGCAGCTATGTCACAAACAGCCCAGCTATGGAAACAACCCAGCCCAAGTATGCATCATTGATTGGTGAATGGGTATAGAATACGTGGTATATCTACATAACCCCGTCCACGCACACTGGAATATTTCTCAGCCGTAAAAGGAATGACATTAGCCGTTTGTAAGGACAGGGATGGGCCTAGAGAGTATTATATTTACTGAAATAAGTCAGAGAAAGACAAATATATGATTTCATCCATATGTAGAATTTAAGAAACAGCAAATGGGCAAAGGGACAAATAAGAGATAAGAGGCAAACCAAGAAATAGGCGATTTTTTCAATGTTCACTTATTTATTTAGAGAGAGAATGGGAGGTGGGGCAGAGGCAGATGGGAAGAGAATCCCAAGGAAACATCGTGCTGTCAGTGCAGAAACCAAAGTGGACCTCGATCTCAGGAACGGTGAGAGCAAGGCAAGAGCCCAGATCAAGAGTCATGGGCCTAACCCATGGAACCACGTAAGCACCACAAAACATATACTTAACTATAGGGAAAAAACTGATGGTTACCTGGGGGAGGGTGGGTGGAGGGATGGGGAGGTCGTTGATGGGGATTAAAGGGAGCGCTCATAATGAACACTGGGTGCTGTATTGCAATGTTGAATCACTATATTTTACACCTGAAACTAGTATTACTTTGCATGTTAACTAACTGGAATTTGAAGAAAAACTCAAATAATGTATTTATAGTGCAGCAAATGACCATGTTGGCATACAGCCCATGAAGAAGCATTTATTGCAGAAAATATACTACCAGAAAGAATACCTAGAATATTTGAACTAAGGTATGTTCTTTTCCTTTCCCACCCCAGATCAGCAAGTAGAAACTCCAGTGCAAGTAACTGGGACTATAGGCATGTGCCACTGAACCTGGCTGCAACCTCCCCTCCAGACTGTTGGAGCCAATACACAGTATTCCCGGTGACCAGCTCCTGTTCAGAGGAGTCTTTCCCAGAGAGACAGGATGTCAGTGACCCTAAGCTGTTTGCTGTTGAGGCCAAGCCCCAGCAGGTGCCACTGAGATGTGCGACTCACTCATTGTTGGCAGCCCCACTCCCAGGAAGGAAGCTCTGCCCTGGGCACAGTCCACTAGGGATGCTGGGAACCTGATCACCCCAGACCTGACTTGTATGGCAGGAGTCTCATGCCACCAGGACAAGCAAGCCACAAGGCAGTGAAGCTGCCAGCCACCCCTAAACAGAGCCCTCAGTTTCCAAACTGTTTGGAATCCTGTTTGTCCCCGACACCCCCTGCAGCTGCAGAACTTTGCCCAGAGTATTGCCCAGGGTAAATCAAGGAGCAAATCTGTTCCTATAGAACTGACTTCATTTCCAGCTAAGTGTGAGGAAGAAGGTGGGCCTCATGTTGTGGGAGAGTCAGGTGCAGGAGACAGATGGTTTCAGTGGAGGATTCCTAACCTACTCCTGCTCACCTGCAGGAGAGAGCCAGAGCCAGGGACAGTGGAGGGAACAGCTCCTGTCAGAACACATATCAGACTATGGTCTCAACAACTCTCCATTCAGAGGAGTCCGAGGTTGTAGGGTTCAGTCTGTGGAGACTCCATACATCAGAGGGTGGTTGAACATAGGAGTGCTCTCAAATGAAGCAGAGTATCTCATCATGTGGTTTGGGAAAGAAAGAGATGAGGAATGCCCAACCAAACCATTGTCACCATGGTCTGGCTGTGTGAATGTCCCAGGTCACACCACCTCTGTAATTATGGGACTACCGCCCTTCCCTCCACATCATGTCTTTGAGTTTCACCTGGTTTCAGGTGTGCATCAGTAGTGTCACATTTCTGTGACAAAGCATCCCATTGTTGGAAGTTTTGTAGTTGGTTTATTCCTTTATATTTAGAAAGACTTTTGCCTTATTCTGAGCTTCTAACACTAAGAAAGATGCTATAAATATTTACACACCATTTATTTTCTGAGCATGGGATTTCATTCTTCAGGACAAATACTTGGGAGTGGTATTTCCAGGTTCCTTTTTATGTCATCCATGTATAATTTCATAAGCAACAGCCAACGGTTTTCCAGAGCT
>NW_024415146.1:0-1408 GCF_014898765.1 Herpailurus yagouaroundi | reverse complement strand
CTGTGGTTGATTTCAAGCTTCATAGCATTGTGGTCTGAAAGTATGCATGGTATGATTTCAATTCTTGTAAACTTATGAAGGGCTGTTTTGTGACCCAGTAGATGATCTATCTTGGAGAATGTTCCATGTGCACTCCAGAAGAAAGTATATTCTGTTGCTTTGGGATGCAGAGTTCTAAATAGATCTGTCAAGTCCATCTGATCCAATGTCTCATTCAGGGCCCTTGTTTCTTTATTGACCGTGTGTCTAGATGATCTGTCCATTTCTGTAAGTGGGGTGTTAAAGTCCCTTGCAATGACCACATTCTTATCAATAAGGTTGCTTATGTTTATGAGTAATTGTTTTATATATTTGGGTGCTCCGGTATTCGGCGCATAGACATTGATAATTGTTAGCTCTTCCTGATGGATAGACCCTGTCACTATTATATAATGTCCTTCTTCATCTCTTGTTACAGCCTTTAATTTAAAGTCTAGTTTATCTGATATAAGTGTGGCTCCTCCAGATTTCTTTTGGCTTCCAGTAGCATGATAAATAGTTCTCCATCCCCTCACTCTCAATCTAAAGGTGTCCTCAGGTCTAAAATGAGTGTCTTGTAGACAGCAAATAGATGGGTCTTGTTTTTTTTTATCCATTCTGATACCCTATGTCTTTTGGTTGGCGCATTTAATCCATTTACATTCAGTGTTATTATAGAAAGATACGGGTTTAGAGTCATTGTGATGTCTCTATGTTTTATGCTTGTAGTGACGTCTCTGGAACTTTGTCTCACAGGGTGCCCCTTAGGATCTCTTGTAGGGCTGGTTTCGTGGTGACAAATTCCTTCCGGTTTTGTTTGTTTGGGAAGACCTTTATCTCTCATTCTAGTCTAAATGACAGACTTGCTGGATAAAGGATTCTCAGCTGCATATTTTTTCTGTGTAGCACACTGAAGATCTCGTGCCAATTCTTTCTGGCCTGCCAAGTTTCAAAAGAGAGATCAGTCACGAGTCTTATAGGTCTCCCTTTATATGTGAGAGTACGTTTATCCCTTGCTGCTTTCAGAATTTTCTCTTTATCCTTGTATTTTGCCAGTTTCACTATGATATGTCGTGCAGAAGATCGATTCAAGTTACGTCCGACGGGAGTTCTCTGTGCCTCTTGGATTTCAATGCCTTTTTCCTTCCCCACTTCAGGGAAGTTCTCAGCTGTAATTTCTTCAAGTACCCCTTCAGCACCTTTCTCTCTCTCTTCCTCCTCTGGGATACCAATTATGCGTATATTATTTCTTTTTAGTGTATCCCTTAGTTCTCTAATTTTCCCCTCATACTCCTGGAGTTTTTTATCTCTTTCTCTCAGCTTCCTCTTTTTCCATAACTTTGTCTTCTAGTTCACCTATTCTCTCCTCTGCCTCTTCAATCCGAGCCGT
>NW_024415145.1:0-1555 GCF_014898765.1 Herpailurus yagouaroundi | reverse complement strand
AATTTTGATTGGGATTGCATTGACTGTGTAGATAGCTTTGGGTAGTATTGACATTTTGACAATATTTATTCTTCCAATCCATGAGCAGGGAATGTCTTTCCATTTCTTTAAATCTTCTTCAATTACCTTCATAAGCTTTCTATAGTTTTCAGCATACAGATCCTTTACATCTTTGGTTAGATTTATTCCTAGGTATTTTATGCTTCTTGGTGCAATTGCGAATGGGATCAGTTTCTTTATTTGTCTTTCTGTGGGTTCATTGTTAGTGTATAAGGATGCAACTGATTTCTGTACATTGATTTTGTATCCTGCAACTTTGCTGAGTTCATGTATCAGTTCTAGCAGACTTTTGGTGGAGTCTCTCGGATTTTCCATGTATAATATCATGTCATCTGCAAAAAGTGAAAGCTTAACTTCATCTTTGCCAATTTTGATGCCTTTGATTTCCTTTTGTTGTCTGATTGCTGACGCTAGAACTTCCAGCACTATGTTAAACAACAGCGGTGAGAGTGGGCATCCCTGTCGTGTTCCTGATCTCAGGGAAAAAGCTCTCAGTTTTTCCCCGTTGAGGATGATGTTAGCTGTGGGCTTTTCATAAATGGCTTTTATGAGCTTTAAGTATGTTCCTTCTATCCCGACTTTCTCAAGGGTTTTTATTAAGAAAGGGTGCTGGATTTTGTCAAAGGCCTTTTCTGCATCGATTGACAGGATCATATGGTTTTTCTCTTTTTTTTTTTTTTTTTTTTGTTTGTTTACTTGTTAATGTGATGTATCACGTTGATTGATTTGCGAATGTTGAACCAGCCCTGCATCCCAGGAATGAATCCCACTTGATCATGGTGAATTATTCTTTTTATATGCCGTTGAATTCGATGTGCTAGTATCTTATTGAGAATTTTTGCACCTATATTCATCAGGGATATTGGCCTGTAGTTCTCTTTTTTTACTGGGTCTCGGTCTGGTTTAGGAATCAAAGTAATACTGGCTTCATAGAATGAGTCTGGAAGTTTTCCTTCCCTTTCTATTTCTTGGAATAGCTTGAGAAGGATAGGTATTATCTCTGCTTTACACGTCTGGTAGAACTCCCCTGGGAAGCCATCTGGTCCTGGACTCTTATTTGTTGGGAGATTTTTGATAACCGATTCCATTTCTTCGCTGGTGATGGGTCTGTTCAAGCTTTCTATTTCCTCCTGATTGAGTTTTGGAAGAGTGTGGGTGTTCAGGAATTTGTCCATTTCTTCCAGGTTGTCCAATTTGTTGCCATATAATTTTTCATAGTATTCCCTGATAATTGTTTGTATCTCTGAGGGATTGGTTGTAATCATTCCATTTTCATTCATGATTTTATCTATTTGGGTCATCTCCCTTTTCTTTTTGAGAAGCCTGGCTAGAGGTTTGTCAATTTTGTTTATTTTTTCAAAAAACCAACTCTTGGTTTCGTTGATCTGCTCTACAGTTGTTTTAGATTCTATATTGTTTCTTTCTGCTCTGATCTTTATTATTTCTCGTCTTCTGCTGGGTTTAGGCTGCCTTTGCTGTTCTGCTTCTATTTCCT
>NW_024415144.1:0-4474 GCF_014898765.1 Herpailurus yagouaroundi | reverse complement strand
TCAACCCTCCGTTTGCTCTCAGTTCTCAACAGTCTCTTATGCTTTGGCTCTCTCCCACTCTAACCTCTTTTTTTTTTTTTTTCCTTCCCCTCCCCCATGGGTTCCTGTTAAGTTTCTCAGGATCCACATAAGAGTGAAACCATATGGTATCTGTCTTTCTCTGTATGGCTTATTTCACTTAGCATCACACTCTCCAGTTCCATCCACATTGCTACAAAAGGCCATATTTCATTTTTTCTCATTGCCACGTAGTATTCCATAGTGTATATAAACCACAATTTCTTTATCCATTCATCAGTTGATGGACATTTAGGCTCTTTCCATAATTTGGCTATTGTTGAGAGTGCTGCTATGAACATTGGGGTACAAGTGCCCCTATGCATCAGTACTCCTGTGTCCCTTGGATAAATTCCTAGCAGTGCTATTGCTGGGTCATAGGGTAGGTCTATTTTTAATTTTCTGAGGAACCTCCACACTGCTTTCCAGAGTGGCTGCACCAATTTGCATTCCCACCAACAGTGCAAGAGGGTTCCCGTTTCTCCACATCCTCTCCAGCATCTATAGTCTCCTGATTTGTTCATTTTGGCCACTCTGACTGGCGTGAGGTGATATCTGAGTGTGGTTTTGATTTGTATTTCCCTGATAAGGAGCGACGCTGAACATCTTTTCATGTGCCTGTTGGCCATCTGGATGTCTTCTTTAGAGAAGTGTCTATTCATGTTTTCTGCCCATTTCTTCACTGGGTTATTTGCTTTTCGGGTGTGGAGTTTGGTGAGCTCTTTATAGATTTTGGATACTAGCCCTTTGTCCGATATGTCATTTGCAAATATCTTTTCCCATTCCGTTGGTTGCCTTTTAGTTTTGTTGGTTGTTTCCTTTGCTGTGCAGAAGCTTTTTATCTTCATAAGGTCCCAGTAATTCACTTTTGCTTTTAATTCCCTTGCCTTTGGGGATGTGTCGAGTAAGAGATTGCTACGGCTGAGGTCAGAGAGGTCTTTTCCTGCTTTCTCCTCTAGGGTTTTGATGGTTTCCTGTCTCACATTCAGGTCCTTTATCCATTTTGAGTTTATTTTTGTGAATGGTGTGAGAAAGTGGTCTAGTTTCAACCTTCTGCATGTTGCTGTCCAGTTCTCCCAGCACCATTTGTTAAAGAGACTGTCTTTTTTCCATTGGATGTTCTTTCCTGCTTTGTCAAAGATGAGTTGGCCATACGTTTGTGGGTCTAGTTCTGGGGTTTCTATTCTATTCCATTGGTCTATGTGTCTGTTTTTGTGCCAATACCATGCTGTCTTGATGATGACAGCTTTGTAGTAGAGGCTAAAGTCTGGGATTGTGATGCCTCCTGCTTTGGTCTTCTTCTTCAAAATTACTTTGGCTATTCGGGGCCTTTTGTGGTTCCATATGAATTTTAGGATTGCTTGTTCTAGTTTCGAGAAGAATGCTGGTGCAATTTTGATTGGGATTGCATTGAATGTGTAGATAGCTTTGGGTAGTATTGACATTTTGACAATATTTATTCTTCCAATCCATGAGCAGGGAATGTCTTTCCATTTCTTTAAATCTTCTTCAATTACCTTCATAAGCTTTCTATAGTTTTCAGCATACAGATCCTTTACATCTTTGGTTAGATTTATTCCTAGGTATTTTATGCTTCTTGGTGCAATTGTGAATGGGATCAGTTTCCTTATTTGTCTTTCTGTTACTTCATTGTTAGTGTATAAGAATGCAACTGATTTCTGTACATTGATTTTGTATCCTGCAACTTTGCTGAATTCATGGATCAGTTCTAGCAGACTTTTGGTGGAGTCTGTCGGATTTTCCATGTATAATATCATGTCATCTGCAAAAAGCGAAAGCTTGACTTCATCTTTGCCAATTTTGATGCCTTTGATTTCCTTTTGTTTTCTGATTGCTGATGCTAGAACTTCCAGCACTATGTTAAACAGCAGTGGTGAGAGTGGGCATCCCTGTCGTGTTTCTCCATCCCCTCACTCTCAATCTAAAGGTGTCCTCAGGTCTAAAATGAGTCTCTTGTAGACAGCAAATAGATGGGTCTTGTTTTTTTATCCATTCTGATACCCTATGTCTTTTGGTTGGCGCATTTAATCCATTTACATTCAGTGTTATTATAGAAAGATATGGGTTTAGAGTCATTGTGATGTCTGTATGTTTTATGCTTGTAGTGATGTCTCTGGTACTTTGTCTCACAGGGTCCCCCTTAGGATCTCTTGTAGGGCTGGTTTAGTGGTGACAAATTCCTTCAGTTTTTGTTTGTTTGGGAAGACCTTTATCTCTCCTTCTATTCTAAATGACAGGCTTGCTGGATAAAGGATTCTCGGCTGCATATTTTTTCTGTCTAGCAAACTGAAAATCTCGTGCCAACTCTTTCTGGCCTGCCAAGTTTCAAAAGAGAGATCAGTCACGAGTCTTATAGGTCTCCCTTTATATGTGAGGGCACGTTTACCCCTTGCTGCTTTCAGAATTTTCTCTTTATCCTTGTATTTTGCCAGTTTCACTATGATATGTCGTGCAGAAGATCGATTCAAGTTACGTCTGAAGGGAGTTCTCTGTGCCTCTTGGATTTCAATGCCTTTTTCCTTCCCCACTTCAGGGAAGTTCTCAGCTATTATTTCTTCAAGTACCCCTTCAGCACCTTTCCCTCTCTCTTCCTCCTCTGGGATACCAATGATGCGTATATTATTTCTTTTTAGTGTATCACTTAGTTCTCTAATTTTCCCCTCATACTCCTGGATTTTTTTATCTCTCTTTTTCTCAGCTTCCTCTTTTTCCATAACTTTATCTTCTAGTTCACCTATTCTCTCCTCTGCCTCTTCAATCCGAGCTGTGGTGGTTTCCATTTTGTTATGCATTTCATTTAAAGCGTTTTTCAGCTCCTCGTGACTGTTCCTTAGTCCCTTGATCTCTGTAGCAAGAGATTCTCTGCTGTCAGCTATACTGTTTTCAAGCCCAGCGATTAATTTTATGACTATTATTCTAAATTCACTTTCTGTTATATTATTTAAATCCTTTTTGATCAGCTCATTAGCTGTTGTTATTTCCTGGAGATTCTTCTGAGGGGAATTCTTCCGCTTGGTCATTATGGATAGTCCCTGGCGTGGTGAGGACCTGCAGGGCACTTCCCCTGTGCTGTGGTGTATAACTGGAGTTGGTGGGCGGAGCCGCAGTCAGACCTGATGTCTGTCCCCAGCCCACCGCTGTGTCCACAGTCAGATTGGTGTGTGCCTTCTCTTCCCCTCTCCTAGGGGCGGGATTCACTGTGGGGTGGGGTGGCCCGTCTGGGCTACTTGCACACTGCCAGGCTTGTGATGCTGGGGATCTGGCGTCTTAGCTGGGGTGGGTAGGCAAGGTGCACAGGGGCAGGAGGGGCAGGCTTAGCTTGCTTCTCCTTAGGTGATCCACTTCAGGTGGGGCCCTGTGGCCGCAGGAGGGAGTCAGATCCGCTGCCGGAGGTTTGGCTCCGCAGAAGCGCAGAGTTGGGTGTTTGCGCGGAGCGAGCAAGTTCCCTGGCAGGAACTGGTTCTCTTTGGGATTTTGGCTGGGGGATGGGCGGGGAAGATGGCGCTGGCGAGCGCCTTTGTTCCCCACCAAACTGAGCTCTGTCGTCCAGGGGCTCAGCAGCTTTCCTTCCCTTTGTCCTCCAGCCTTCCCGCTTTCTGAGCAGAGCTGTTAATTTATGACCTCCCAGCCGCTAAGTCGCGCTTGCTGTCGGAACACAGTCCGTCAGGCCCCTCCGCTTTTTGCAAGCCAGACTCGGGGGCTCTGCTTGGCCGGCGAGCCGCCCCTCCGCCCCGGCTCCCTCCCGCCGGTCCGTGGAGCGCGCACCGCCTCGCCGCCCTTCCTACCCTCTTCCGTGGGCCTCTCGTCTGCGCTTGGCTCCGGCGACTCCGTTCTGCTAATCCTCTGGTGGTTTTCTGGGTTATTTAGGCAGGTGTAGGTGGAATCTAAGTGATCAGCAGGACGCGCGGTGAGCCCAGCGTCCTCCTACGCCGCCATCTTCCCTCCCTCTCTAGAGTTTCTGTTTTTTAAGATTGAAAAGTTCTAGAGACCTGTTGCACAACACTGTTAATATACTTAACACTACTGAACTGAATACTTAAGAATGGCTAAAAGGATAAATTTTATGTTACTGTAGTGTTTTTTTTCCACAATTAAATTTTTTTCTCTTTTTAAAGGTTTTTTTTTTTAATGTTTACTATTTATTTTTGAGAGAGATAGAGCATGAGAGGGGAGGGGCAGAGAAAGAGGGAGACACAGAATCTGAAGGAGGCTCCAGGCTCTGAGCTGTCAGCACAGAGCTCAATGTGGGACTTGAACCCAGGAACCGCGAGATCATGACCTGAGCTGACGTGAGACGCTTAACCGACTGAACCACCCAGGCACCCCAATTTCTTTTTTAAAAGACCAACATAGGGCGCCTGGGTGACTCAGTCAGTTAAGTGTCCTACCTCAGCTC
>NW_024415143.1:0-1231 GCF_014898765.1 Herpailurus yagouaroundi | reverse complement strand
GGGGGGGGGGGGGGGGGGGGGGGGGGGGGGGGGGGAGCATCTCGTGGTCACACTGCACGCAAGCCACCCCCGCCCCCAGAGGCAGCCGTGAACACAAAGGCCGGACCCCGTCCTGGGCGGTGGCTCCCGACCGCCCTGTAGACGAGGGGCCTCTTCAACCGTGGCCTCTGCGCGGGGGCACCGGAAGGTCGGGATGGGACGGGCACAGGCCCGAAGCGCTTTGGTGTCGCTGCTCTCAGTTCACGTGGTGCCTTTCTCTTCTTCACTTCCTGTCAGGAATCTATCCGCGTTTCTTCTATGTTTCGAAGCAGTGCTCCACGTATTGTCCAGTAAGTGCTCCGTGTGCTCCGGGACTCAAGACCTTTGTCCTCGTCGAGCCTATGCCCTTCCTGTACGCGCACTGCTGTTCGGGGTTCTTGTGCAATACGCAGAAGCCGAACGTCCGCGAGCCGGAATTCAGAGAAGGCGGACGAGCAAGCCGCTTGAGGAGCAGCGGGGCCTGGCTGGCCGCCTTCCTGACTGTCCTCTGTGTGAGGGGCCTCGGGCGGTGCCTTGGGAGCGCGGCACCGATGACCCGGACTCGCCGCAGGTGATGGGAACCTCAGCATTAAACCTGTTTTCCGCTGGTTAACGCGTGGTCTGCCTCTCGAGGGGCGGAGAACAGGTGGGGGGGACCAAATCCATTCGGCCCAGCCCGATGCTCCCTTTCGAGCAAGTCCGGCCCTGGCGGTGGCGGGGGGAGGGGGGGCCTCGAGTACTAGTGTTCGTCTCTGAACGAAAGGCTTCTAACTGTTCGTGGCCGACGCTCTCTCCTTCTGTCCGTCTCCGAGGGTTTCAGCACTGCTGGGGGGCCTGAGGGTCACCCGGCAAGGGAAGCGCTCGGAGGCTCCCGGCCTTTGCAGGATCAGGGTCGGTGGGAAGACAGGATGCAGTGGGCGGGAGACGCCAGCAGGGAAGGGCTCCTGGGCAGGGCATGGGGTGCGGGGATGTGGTCCCAGGGACGGCCCTCCTGTGACGGGGGCGGCACCGTGGCTGCTCTGCCTCAGCTCCTCCCACATCAGGGATCCTGTGGATGAACTCGGACTTCGTCCAGCGACTGGCACAGGTGCCTGGGCTCACAGGTTCGCCCACGTGCCTTCGACCAACACGTGAGCCTCGGCCAGGGAGAGGGAGCAGGGTCCTCTTTTCATTTCTCAGCTGAGCTGCAGCCGCCAAAGAGGCGTGAGGGTCA
>NW_024415142.1:0-1097 GCF_014898765.1 Herpailurus yagouaroundi | reverse complement strand
TTTCTCCTCCTTGACCCACAACCTCCACCTCTTTATTCCTCCTTCTTCGCATCCTCGTTTCTCTGTCTATGCTGGCCTCCTTGCTTCCCATCAGTACACACGTTCACTCTCCTGCCTTGGGGAATTCATGGGTCCTTCTGCCTAGATCACCTTCCTGTCAGCAGGTAGTTCTCTCATTTCCGTGAGGTATTTATTCAACTGACACCTTTTTCAGTAGGGCCCTCTGTGTCGAGTATTTCACCCTGTCTAGTATTTCACAGCCCCTCCCCCAATGCTTGTATCCTCTCCAAGATGTATTTACTTGTTTTTTCCCCATTCATTATTCTCTACCATAGTTTCTAGTTCCATTATCTTTGTCAGTCTCCCCCACTGGACTATTAAGCACCAAGAGCGCAGTGGTCCTTGCTCCTTTGGTTCACTAGTGGATCCTCAGGGCGTAGACTGTGTTGTCTCATTCTAAACGCTCTAAAAGTATTTATTGAATGATTCAATGAATCAACATCACTCCTTCTTTTTTAAGAGTTTTATAATTTTGTACTTTACACTTACATCTATGATCCATTTGAGTGAATGATCGTATAAGTGATGAATTTAGGTCAAGGCTTCTTTTTATAAATTTATTTTTTTAATTTTTTTTCAACGTTTTTTAATTTATTTTTGGGACAGAGATAGACAGAGCATGAACGGGGGAGGGGCAGAGAGAGAGGGAGACACAGAATCGGAAACAGGCGGCAGGCTCCAAGCCATCAGCCCAGAGCGTGACGCAGGGCTCGAACTCAGGGACCGCGAGATGGTGACCTGGCTCAAGTTGGATGCTCAACCGACTGCACCACCCAGGCGCCGTGGTCAAGGCTTCTTTTAATTAATTAATTAATTAATTAATTAATTAATTAATTAATTAATTAACCGATTGATTAAACAATTAATTACTTAGTTAATTGATGACTATTGCATACGGACATTTAATTGTTCCAGTAACACTTGGGAAAGACTATCTCCCTTTTTCTGTTAGGTTGGCTATATGTCATTATCAGAAGTTGGGTGAGGATGCTTGTGTATGGGGTCAGTTTCTGGATTCTCTGTTCTATCTCTTGATC
>NW_024415141.1:0-1082 GCF_014898765.1 Herpailurus yagouaroundi | reverse complement strand
AAACTAGAACAAGCAATCCTAAAATTCATATGGAACCACAAAAGGCCCCGAATAGCCAAAGTAATTTTGAAGAAGAAGACCAAAGCAGGAGGCATCACCATCCCAGACTTTAGCCTCTACTACAAAGCTGTCATCATCAAGACAGCATGGTATTGGCACAAAAACAGACACATAGACCAATGGAATAGAATAGAAACCCCAGAACTAGACCCACAAACGTATGGCCAACTCATCTTTGACAAAGCAGGAAAGAACATCCAATGGAAAAAAGACAGTCTCTTTAACAAATGGTGCTGGGAGAACTGGGCAGCAACATGCAGAAGGTTGAAACTAGACCACTTTCTCACACCATTCACAAAAATAAACTCAAAATGGATCAAGGACCTGAATGTGAGACAGGAAACCATCAAAACCCTAGAGGAGAAAGCAGGAAAAGACCTCTCTGACCTCAGCCGTAGCAATCTCTTACTCGACACATCCCCAAAGGCAAGGGAATTAAAAGCAAAAGTGAATTACTGGGACCTTATGAAGATAAAAAGCTTCTGCACAGCAAAGGAAACAACCAACAAAACTAAAAGGCAACCAACGGAATGGGAAAAGATATTTGCAAATGACAAACCGGACAAAGGGCTAGTCTCCAAAATCTATAAAGAGCTCACCAAACTCCACACCCGAAAAGCAAATAACCCAGTGAAGAAATGGGCAGAAAACATGAATAGACACTTCTCTAAAGAAGACATCCGGATGGCCAACAGGCACATGAAAAGATGTTCAGCGTCGCTCCTTATCAGGGAAATACAAATCAAAACCACACTCAGATATCACCTCACGCCAGTCAGAGTGGCCAAAATGAACAAATCAGGAGACTATAGATGCTGGAGAGGATGTGGAGAAACGGGAACCCTCTTGCACTGTTGGTGGGAATGCAAATTGGTGCAGCCGCTCTGGAAAGCAGTGTGGAGGTTCCTCAGAAAATTAAAAATAGACCTACCCTATGACCCAGCAATAGCACTGCTAGGAATTTATCCAAGGGACACAGGAGTACTGATGCATAGGGGCACTTGTACCCCAATGTTCATAGC
>NW_024415140.1:0-8044 GCF_014898765.1 Herpailurus yagouaroundi | reverse complement strand
GAGGGTGTGCTCTGACCTGTGACAGGAGGGCTGAAACCCGGGGGGCTCTTGAGGGCAGGATGCAAGCCCTTTAAGTGGACTTCATCTTCTTTGCTCAAATGGCATCTCCTCATGGGGCCTCCCTCAAGGATCCTACTTCAAAAATACAAACCCCACCTGTCTCCTTGATCCCTGGGGATCATATTGAGATGGAGGAGTGGGGGTGGGGTTTACAGCACCCAGTGTTCAGAGCTTGGCTGACAGCATTCTTCCCTGGAGGAGCAACCAAGTAGAGATGGTAGCCGGTAGCTCTGACCATCTGCCGAGCTGAGCTGGTGGCCCAGTCTTGTTGGGGATTTAGGTCCACAGCAAATAAGCCATACACATCTTGGTGCCTGTTCAATACTCATGCCTTGGCAGGGAATCAGGCTCAAAGCCCTGCCTAATATTCCCCCCTGCCAGAATAGGAAGCCTAACCAGATTACCGGGGAAGCTGCACAGACAATCCTACAGCCCCATATATATATAGTAGGAGTTGCACAGAGAGCCCAGCCAGTGGTTTTGCCAATCTACAGAGCTGAGTCGCTTGTCTTCGGGTCAGGGAACTTGGTGGGGAGTGCTTCCTGATTCCAGTACCCATCCAGCCAGTCATACCAGTCTTGGAGAGCCTGTTCTACCACTACACCTGGGCAAGGAAGTTAATTCAAAGCCTGTGTACTGCAGAATATAGCCCAGTCCCACATCACTAGGACACCTAATCAGAGAACCTTGAGAAGCCGTGTAACCCCTCCCACATTGTGCTCCAGGCCAGGAGCCAGCTTAGCAAGGTGGAGAGGAGAAGGAAATGTGGTTGGAGAGGCCTGGAAATTTTTTTAATGGTTTATCCTAGTAATTTTAACAGCTTTTTAAAAATATTTATTTATTTATTTATTTATTTATTTATTTATTTATTTATTTTTAAATGTTTATTTTGAGAGAGAGTGAGCAGGGGAGGGGCAGAGAGAGAGAGAGAGGGTGAGAGAGAATCCTGAGCAGGCTTCACATGGAGCCCAACACAGGGCTTGATCCCACAATGGTGAGATCATCACCTGAGCAGAAATCAAGGGTTGGAGGCTTAAACAACTGAGCCACCCAAGCTACCCTGCTGGTTTTATTTTTAAATTATTGCTTAGAATCATCATATTTCCTCTTTGGGTGAACTATCATCTTTTATTTTTAAAAAAAACATAGGCTTTGTTATTTATTTTTTTAAGTTTATTTATTTTGAGAGAGAGAGACAGAGACAGGTAGGGGAGGGGCAGACAGAGAGGGAGACAGAGAATCCCAAGCAGGTTCCAGGCCATGAGCGCACTGGAGCTCACAAACTGTGAGATCATGACCGGAGTCGAAACCAAGAGTTGTAAGGTTAACTGACCGACCCACCTAGGTGCTCCTGGGTGAACTATCACCTTATGTGTTTTTCTGGTTTACCTTTGGGGCTGTTGGGTTTTCTTCTTCATTTATGGGAACCATTCATATATTAAAGAAGTGATCACTTTTACCTGTGGTTTGAGTCATGAGCTCTTCCCTCCACCTACTTACCTCTGCCAACTTGCTGGTGACCTCGGTGTGTATTTCTAGGTGAATTAATGTTTTGGTTTCATGAGTTCTACATTTTGCGTCATAATACAATGACTTTTCCCTTTCCTTGATTATAATTATCTACTTAAAAATGTAAATAACCATCTGGAATTTGTTTTAGTATAATATAAGAGGTTAAGAATCAATGACAGTGAGTGCTTGCTGTCAACCAAAAATTGTGCTATCTTTCTACGATAAGGAATGGCAGGTGAAACATGGCTGCCCAATTTAACGACTGCATTTTCTAGTCCCTTTGACCTACATGTGTAGACATGTAGTCTGTAATCGACTACAGAATATAAGTGGAGGTGATGTGTGTCACTTACAGGTCAAGACCTGTAAGAGGCTCTCTGTTCCATCTGCCATCTAGACACACAACAGAGGAGTCTATTTAAATTGTGACACCGTATGTTGGCAGGAATCTGGGTCCCTGAACCACCATGATCAGGATAGCTACTCACTGATGAGGAACATCCACTGTGACTGGTACATGAGTGACAAATATACTTCCACTGGGATAAGCCACTAAAGTGTTGGAACCTATTATTAAAGTGGCTAGTATGGCTTTACCAATAAGGCATCCAATGAAGAGACAGCTGACCTTGACCGCTCATGTCTGAGCGCACTTCATTTTATTCAGTGAGTACTCTGCCAACTTCCAGTGAAAGGGAAGTGTTAGTTACACAGCATTTGTAAAGGCTCTGGAAGGGAGGTAGTTTAACTTTCAGAGTTAACCACATGTTAACGTGAGAATTTTATTTATTGCTCCTGGGTCATCCACATCACTAGACCATACATTGCAGAATCTGAAAGCAAAAGGCAGAGATGTATCAAACCAATCCAGGCTTATTTTAATTCAACTGTTAGTGTTAATACTTCATTTAAAATAAGACATCCAAATTTAAATTAGGTGGCATACCAAGACAACAGTGGAAAACCAGTTTTTGGCTGCTGGAGATAGAGTTAACAATCACACAGGCAAATTAATAATGACCTATACTCAGCAAAATAGGCTTCATTTGTAAATGTGAATGGATAACCAAAGATTACATCTGAGGAATACATGCAGAAGGAACAAGATGAGCTGATAAAATATGTACAGTAAACGAACGACAAATATTTGGTGATGAAGCTGAGGTTGAATTTAAAAATATTCAAGCATGACAGTATGTACTTTTTCCTCTCAGCTGTCCACCATCAGCCAGATGTTACAAATGTCTGACTCTTTTTTTTTTTTTCAACGTTTATTTATTTTTGGGACAGAGAGAGACAGAGCATGAACGGGGGAGGGGCAGAGAGAGAGGGAGTCACAGAATCGGAAACAGGCTCCAGGCTCTGAGCCATCAGCCCAGAGTCTGACGCGGGGCTCGAACTCACGGACTGCGAGATCGTGACCTGGCTGAAGTCGGACGCTTAACTGACTGCGCCACCCAGGCGCCGCAACAAATGTCTGACTCTTTGAAAAACTACTTTGAAAATCAATCTAGCGCCCTACAACGGTGTTGAACTAGTTTGTGAGTGAGTCCACCATTTGTTCTTGTTGCAATTTGTTCAAAATTCATTGTGAATCTTTAATTAAGTGTTCAATGAAGGGAACACCAAAGAAACTTAAAGTTTTGAAGCTTTTAGCAAACTGGAATTATCGGAAACGAAGTGTGTGAATAGGAAGCCATTGAATTTATCACTACAAAAGGAAGGAAGGAAAGGAACAAATCAAACAAGGAGAGCTCAGACAGTGTACCTGATTTAATTTTGCAATTTTATAATTGTGCTTTGTAATTTCTTAAGTTGGGAAAATAATTTTTTGATGATCTTCAATTTTGGAGAAAAATTTACATTCTGTAATGAATGGAATTAAATGGAAAAGACTTATTATTTTCCAACATCTCCAACTGGTTTGCCAAACACTCAAGATAATCAGAAATAGAGACATCTTATTTGATGAATGTTTTGTAATAAAACATTTGTCAAAGAATGACAATCTCAATGAAATAAAAAAGGACAGTAACGATGAACATATATTGACTGAAATATTCCAATATTTCCAGACACAAAGGCATAATCAATAACGTTTGCAAAGCAGAATTTTTCTGAACTTAACCAGGAATCTCACCATATGTAGAAAGACTATTTTTTCAATACAATATGGGCTACAGAGAAAAGTCTATTGAAGGTGTCAACACATTTATTAGTGATGAAATGCAAACTTGAAGAACATTACATTATTATGTACCGACTAAAAATAACAAGAACATATTTGTAATTAGAGTCCCAGAAGGAGAAGAGACAGACAATGCGACAGAGAAACATTTGAAGAAATAAAGGCTAAACTATTTCCAAATATGATGGAAAACATCAAGCTACAGGTCTTAAAAGCTCAAGATACCCAAGAAGGCTGAATAGGAAAAACACTACACACAACCACATCATAGTAAAATTGCTGAAAAACAACAATAAAGGAAAAATCTTAAAAACAGCTAGTGAAAAAAGACATATTCCATATGAAAAATGTAACAATGGAAGCTGAATTCTAATCAAGAAGACAATACAATGACATTTTTAAAGTGCTGAGGAAACCCTGAAATTCTATATCCAGTTAAAGAATTCTTTAAAAAACAAAACAAAACAAAACAAAACAAAACAAAACAAAACAAACAAACAAACAAAAAAAGAAAACTAAAGAGAAAGCAAAGGCATTGTTTGTTCCATGACCAAAGAAGAAATCACAAGAGAAATGGAAACTTATCTTGAAAAGAAATGTTGAAAAACACCTATGATATAAAAAATTTGTGCATACAGTTAAAATGGTAGTTACAAAGAAATTTATAGTATTAAATGTTTTCTTAAAAAAGATTTCAGGGGCGCCTGGGTGGCGCAGTCGGTTGAGCGTCCGACTTCAGCCAGGTCACGATCTCGCGGTCCGTGAGTTCGAGCCCCGCGTCAGGCTCTGGGCTGATAGCTCAGAGCCTGGAGCCTGTTTCCGATTCTGTGTCTCCCTCTCTCTCTGCCCCTCCCCTGTGCGTGCTCTGTCTCTCTCTGTCCCGAAAATAAATAAACGTTAAAAAAAAAAAAAGATTTCAAATCAGTGATTTAACTTACTACCTTTAAGAGCTGGAAAATTAAGAGAAAATTAAACTTAAAGTAGAAAACAAGGAGGAACATGGGGCTCCTGGCTGGCTCAGTTGGTAGAGCATGCAACTTTTGATCTTGGGGTCAAGAATTCAAGCGCAGCATAGGGGAAGGAGCTTACTTAAAAAATAAATAAATAAATAAGGAAACCAGAGGACAACAAAAAGAAGAAGCCAGTGAAGTAGCAAACAGAAAGATAATAGAGGAAATCAATAAAGCCAAAAGATGGTTCTTGGAAAAATTTAATAAAATTGAGAATCCCTCTATCAAGAAACAGAAGGTGGGGGGCGCCCTGGGTGGCTTAGTTGGTTGAGCATCCTGATTTTGGCTCAGGTCATGATCCTGGGGTCGTGGGATGGAGCCCTACTTTGGGTTCCATGTTGAATGCGGAGTGTGGAGCCTGCTTGGGATTCTCTCTTTCCCTCTGCCCCTCTCCCCTGCTCGCTCGCTCTCTCTCTCAAAATAAAAATAATTAAAAAAAAAAATAGAAGGGATATAATACAAATTAGTATCAAGAGTTACACAGGGGACATCACTAGAGACATTAAAATGATGATAAGAAAATAATCACTTGGCCACTTAATAAAAAGTGGTCTTAATTAAAACATACCAAAACTGATCCAAGAAGAAAACATCTGAATGCCCTTGTATTTGTTAAAGAAAGTAAATTTTATTTTATTTACTTATTATAATTTTTTTTAATGTTTTATTTATTTTTGAGAGAGAGAAAGAGAGAGAGAGAGAGAGAGAGAGAGAGAGAGAGAGAGTGTGAGTGGGGGATGGGCAGGGAGAGAGGGAGACACAGAATCTGAAGCAGGCTTCAGGCTCCTAGCTGTCAACACAGAGTCCCACATGGGGCTCGAACTCACAAACCATGAGATCATGACCTGAGCCGAAGTCAGACCCTTAACCAACTGAGCCACCCAGCCACCCCCAAAACAGTAAATTTTAAATAAGAAACTTTTCTAGGAAAACTCTGTGCCCAGATGATTTCACTGGTGAATTCTACCAAACATTTAAGTAAGAAATTGTATCAACCATATGTCATATATTTCAGAAAATAGAAGAGGAATATTTTCCAGCTCATTGCCTGAAGGCAGCATAACCCTCATATCAAAACCTGAGGAAGACATTACAAGAAAAGGGAATTGTAGACCAATATCCCTCATGATCATAGGAACAAATGTCATTGACAACATATGAACACCACAAAGACAGCAACATATGAAAATAATAATATGCCATGACCAAATGTAAGTCAACTTAGGAATGCAAAATGGTGTAATATTAAAAAGTCATTCAACATAAATTGCCACCTTCACAGATTAAAATTAAAAAATGACATGATAATCTTCACGGATGGACAAAAATTATTTGACAAAATTCAATACCCATTCATGGTAAAACATCTCAGCAAACTAGGACTAGAGAGGACCTTCCTCAAACTGATAGAAATAACTATGAAGTATCTCCAGGTAATCATCATATTTAATGATGAAATGTTGAACATTTCCTGTAGAGTTGGGAACAAGGCAGTGAGATGTGGCCTTTAGAATGTTTTCCCACCTTTTACTGGATGTTTTAAGCAGTAAGCCAAGTAAGAGAGAAAGATTATATTGGAAGAAATAAAATGGCCTTTCTGTGACCTTTACATAATTGCACAGATAAAAACTACTACAGAAACTACAAAGATCCACACAAACTAATAAATGAACCTAACGAGGTTACACAGATAAGGTAGGTATACCAAAATCCATTGTATTTTTATGTAGTAGTAAAAGCAAAATGGAAAAGGAATTTATTTACAATGCCATAAAGATAAAAATATTTGGAAGTAAATCTACCTAAATCTGTAAGATATTCCTGAAAGAAATTAAGGAAGACATAAATAAATGGAGAGAGAAACCATGTTCACAGATTAGAATATTCCAAATGGCTAAGATACCTATTTTCCCCAAATTGATCTGTAGATTCACCATAACCCAATCATGAACCCAGAAGGCTTTCTGGTAAATTGACAAGTGATTCTAAAATAAGTAAATGGGAAGAACCTAGAATAGCCAAAGCAATTTGGAAAAGAAGAAAAATGCTGGATAAATTATACAACCTGACTCAAGAATTAATATAAAGCTTCAGTAATCAAGGCACTGTGGCATTGGCTTTAGAACAGAGAAACAGATCAATGCACAGAAACAGAGCCACACGCAAATTGTCAATTGATTCTTTGACAGAGGTCCCAAATTAATCCTGTGCTGAAAACGTAGTCTTTTTACTAATGATGCTGGGACAACTGGATGGATAATTATTATGGGAATATAATGAATTTTATCCACACTTCTCAACAAATATAGATCTATGGATCATAGACCCAAATGTAAAATTAAACTATTAGCCTTGAGAAGAAAACATGGATGGATTTTTTTGTGATCTTAGAATAGGCAAAGACTTCTTAGGGAGGACACAGAAAACACTAGCCAAAAAGAAAGATAAATTTGATTTCAAAACTTCAAAAACTTCAGTTTGTCAAAATATACCATTAAGAAAAGGCATAAAAAGCCCCACACTGGGAGGATTAATAATAAGTTGTACTTTTACATAATAATGATATAGGAAGTATAATGCAATTAATATTCCACTTATAATATATAAAATACTTGAATTCCAGGCATAAACTTCTAACAATGAAACAAAAGGAAAAAATAACTGGAGAGTTATACCTTATGCTTGATTGTATAGACTGTAATGATGATAACACTTCCTAATTTAGTAAAGGTATTTTATTTATTTATTTTTTAACGTTTATTCATTTTTGAGAGAGAGAGACACACACACAACAGAGACAGAGCATGAGCAGGGGAGGGGCAGAGAACGAGGGAGACACAGAATCTGAAACAGGCTCCAGGCTCTGAGCTGTCAGCACAGAGCCCGACACGGGGCTCGAATTCACGGACCGTGAGATCATGACCTGAGCGGAAGTCGGACGCTTAACCGACCAAGCCACCCAGGCGCCCCACAAAAACAAAAAGAGAAATTTCTAATCTGTCTTTTTAACATCTCTTTTAGCCTGCTCTTGAGGTTCACAGATGATACTTTTGATCCAGAACTTGCAGCAACGATAGGTAAGCCTGTATTTAAAAATTCAATAGACATCAGGTCTGACTGCGGCTTCGCCCACCAACTCCAGTTATACACCACAGCACAGGGGAAGTGCCCTGCAGGTCCTCACCACGCCAGGGACTATCCAAAATGACCAAGCGGAAGAATTCCCCTCAGAAGAATCTCCAGGAAATAACAACAGCTAATGAGCTGATCAAAA
>NW_024415139.1:0-1760 GCF_014898765.1 Herpailurus yagouaroundi | reverse complement strand
GAAGTCCTAGCCACAGCAATCAGACAAAAAAAGAAATGAGGCATCCAGATTGGCAAGGAAGAAGCAGAACTTTCGCTGTTTGGAACTGACATGATGCTCTCTATAAACAACATGAAAGACTCCAATGAAAATTGCTAGGATTGATATATGAACTCGACAAATCACAATATACATAAATCAATGTACATAAACCTATTGCATTTCTATAGACGAGTGATGAATTAACAGAAAGAGAAAGTAAGGGATCAATCCCGTTGACAGTTGCACCAAATACCCCAAGATACCTAGAATGAACCTAACCAAAGAGGAGAAAGACCTGTACTCTAAAGGCTATGAAACACTGATGAAAGAAATGGAAGAGGACACAAAAAAAGGAAACATATTTCACCCTCATGGATGGGAAGCATAAAATACTGTTAAAATGTCTACACTCCTCAAATCAATCTACATATGTAATGAAATCCCTATCACACTAACAAAAACATTTGTCACAGAACTACAACAAATAATCCCAAGATTTGTACGGAATGACAAAGACTCCAAACATCAAAAACAAAATTGAAGGGGCGCCTGGGTGGCGCAGTCGGTTAAGCATCCGACTTCAGCCAGGTCACGATCTCGCGGTCCGTGAGTTCGAGCCCCGCGTCGGGCTCTGGGCTGATGGCTCAGAGCCTGGAGCCTGTTTCCGATTCTGTGTCTCCCTCTCTCTCTGCCCCTCCCCCGTTCATGTTCTGTCTCTCTCTGTCCCAAAAATAAATAAACGTTGAAAAAAAAATTTGAAGAAGAAAACTAAAGCTGGAGGCATCACAATTCCAGACTTCAGGTTATATTAAAAAGCTGTACTGAACAGAACAGTATGGTCCTGGCAAACAACAACAACAACAACAACAACAACAACTACACACAAACGCAGAGATCAATAGAATGGAAACGCAGAAGTGAACTCAAACCTATATGGTCAATTAATTCTCAACAAAGCAGGAAAGTATATCCAATGGAAAAAAAAAAAGATAGTCTTGGGACACATGGGTGGCAAAGCATGTGATTGTGGATTCAGCTCAGGTCATGATCTCAGGGCAGTGCAGAGCATGTGTGTGATTCTCCATCCCCATTTCTTTCTGCCCCTCTTCTGCATTCTCTCTGTATCTCAAAAATAAATACACAAACTTAAAAAAAAATCTCCTCAACATATGGATTTGGAAAAACTAAACAGCAACCTACAAAACAAAACAAGACCAACAACAGACTACCTTACAACATACACAAAAATAAATCCAACATGGATAAAGACCTATGTGTGAAACCTGAAACCATAAAAATCCCAGAGGATGATTAACACAGGCAGTATCTTATTTGACATTGGCTGTACAAACATCTTTGCAGATATATCTCCTGAGTTAAGGGAAACACAACCAAAAATAATGGGACTTCATAAAAATAAAAAGCTTTTGTCACAAAGGAAATAATCAACAAAACTAAAACACCTACAGAATAATATTTGTAAATGACATCTGATAAAGGTTTACTGTCCAAAATATATAAAGTCATACAGCACCCAAAAAAGGAAAAATCCAATTAAAAATGGGCAGAAGACACGAATGTACATTTTCCCAAGGAAGACATACACATGGCCAAGAAACATATGAAAAGATGCTCAACAATACTGATCTTCAGGAAAATACAATTCAAAAGTACTATGAGATAACACATCATATCTGTCAGAATGACTGAAATCAATGAATGATGAAACAGCAGGTGTT
>NW_024415138.1:0-1346 GCF_014898765.1 Herpailurus yagouaroundi | reverse complement strand
GTTCAGCATTACTCCGTGAGAACAAGTAGCCAAGAAAAGAAAGCATGTGCTCTTGTATCCAAATAAGCCTGACATCAAAATTCATTTACCCAATTACTTAGCTGTTGACCTTTAGGAATTTATTTCATTTTTCAGCTATAATTTCCTCCTTTGTAAGTGGCATTATTGAATTGTGGGATTTACTGAAAATCTTATAAAGCCCCTGTCATTTATCATGCATATAAGGTCCAATTTTTAAAAATTTAAACGCTTTTAAAAGCATTAAGTTGTGAGTGGGTGAATGTGTGTCTGTATTTGTGTGTCATTTCATGCTAAAATGCTTTTTATCCTATTTGTGCATTCTTTTGGAGGTAAGATATCTAAATTCATTAATACAGAACAAGTTATACCCTGGACATTTTAGATAAGCAATGTGAAATGCATTTACTGATAATGTGTAATTAAATCAGTAAGTTAGATTGTTATGCCAGTAAACTTGGTTTCCTTTAGGGTTTCATAATAGGTCCTAATTCCAACTTCTTTCTCAATAACTGTGCCTAAGTGTTTGAAAATGGTACATGAGAATAGAATTTCTAGTGGTGGCAGTTTTACACACTCTCAATCCTTTCTCTCCAAACCTAGTGCATCATTGGATTCAAGACTGATAAAATAGATCTCATTCCTGTTATCTGTTACTTCCCATTATGTAAGACAATTGAAAAATCTGCTTTTGCTTTCATTTCCGTTCTCAGTTTTTGGGAGACTTACACATTTCCAACTGCTAGGAAATTTAGCCCTAATCCTTCTAGTCAAAGTAGAGAGAAAAAAAAATCTTCATCCCAACTTCATCTTATTCCATGCCTTCCACAAAGTTTACTTAATTTCCCCGTACCCTTTGAGTCTATTTTGAGTCTCTTTTACTTCCTAGTACTTACCAAAAATTGTAATTCTATATATATGTGTATATTTCCTTTTTAAAGATTGCCTTGTCACCACTAAAACACAAGTCCCATGTAGTTAGGGAACATGTTTGTTTTATTCACCGCCTTACACCACCATACAGTTTCAAAAATTGTATTCAGCCTGTAGTAGCTGTTAAAACATATTTATTGAATGAATAAATGCATTCCCATGCCTTCAGATATCTTTATGCCCCTCTTAGGAACAGATTACTTATCACATCATGAATGGTTTAGTTCAGAGTCCTTCTACATGGTCTCTCTTTTTCTTTTTCAACTGTATCTTCCTAAAACCTAGCAATTTTTATTTCTTCTCTCTGGGCTGATATGATTCTGTTTCATTTTTCCATGTTAGATAGTGTCCACATTAATTAAAAAGCAATGAAACAAAATATTTGTAGTCTCAAA
>NW_024415137.1:0-2415 GCF_014898765.1 Herpailurus yagouaroundi | reverse complement strand
ACAAAAGTATAATCTATGATGTAGTACTTTCATGAGCTGTTTCTCTACTGTAGAAACGGGTCAGAGGAATTCAATGTGCTGCTCAGAGGCACAAACCAATCAGCATGTAGTCTTCATTGGAATGATGTCAGGATGTTTCCGGTTCTGAAACTCTGGGAAGTGGTTCCCAACCAGAGTTGCTCTTGGGATTTTTGTCCATGTCTGAAGAGGTGCTTCTGAATACCATCAGCTGCAGGACAGCACTCGACAAAAATAGTTATCCAGCTCCAAGGGTCAATGGCAAGAAGGTGAGGAAACCTGTTCCACACTAAGGTTTCTCCACTTCACTGTGCACGCAATTCACCAGGGACTGTAGTTGAAATGCAAATTCTGATTCCTCAGGTCTCCAGGGGCCCCGAGGACCCTGCTTCTCTAACAAGCTCCCTGGTGGGTTTGATGCTGCGGGTCCTGGATGTGGAGCCCAGACTGAGAGCAAAGCTGTGGTCCCTCGTTAGGAGAAATTTAAGTTAGAATTAAAGTTGTTAAGATGGCAATACTACCCAAAGATCTACAGATTCAATAATTTGAAAATAACAAAAATGGGGTATTCTTGGCAAACATTTGTATTTTTTTTTATTTAAAAAAAAATTTTTTTTTTATTTAAAAAAAAAATTTTTTTTTAACGTTTATTTATTTTTGAGACAGAGAGAGACAGAGCATGAACGGGGGAGGGGCAGAGAAAGAGGGAGACACAGAATCGGAAACAGGCTCCAGGCTCTGAGCCATCAGCACAGAGCCCAACGCGGGGCTGGAACTAACGGACCATGAGATCATGACCTGAGCCGAAGTTGGACGCTCAACCGACTGAGCCACCCAGGCGCCCCAGTGGCAAACATTTTTAAAACCACCCTAAAATTAAATAAAAAATCTTCCAAGCATGAGCACAGGAGGCCATCCCATTTATTTTTGTATTCTTTAATTTCTTTCAGGACCATTTTATTGTTTTTATGTATGAGTCTTTTGATGGCAATATGTAACGAATCATTCACCCCAGCGAATAAATCCCCTTAAATACTGCCACTGCTCTTCCATACTTGATTGAGAGATGTACAGCTTGAGAAGAAATGTAGAGCATAGTAATACAAAGGAGAATTTAAAATTTGCTTTATCATAGCTGAGGTCATTTTGACTCCAAGGCCGTATTAAGTCATTCTACTTTTTTGAATTTCTGTTTCCGTGTAGACTCCACTGGTAGACAAGTTTTTGATAATCAGTTTTGCCAGTGACTAATGTAAGCACTGGGGACATAGAGCCTGAGAAAAGAACAGAATCCTAATTTGGAGAAAAAAGCTAATGGCCCATTATGAAACACACTGGTGTTCATCAGAAAAGACAGTTAAGGCAGTGATAAAGGAATGACAGACTCAAAATTAAAAACTGTGGTCTCAGAGTTAGAATAGAATAGAATAGAATAGAATAGAATAGAATAAAAATGGCCTATTTGCCAAATTGAATTTATTCTAACAGAGAGGTAACAAATCACTATTCTTTTAGTAAAACTAAAAACATTATGTGGAGTGATTCTGTCATTGGTGAAGAAATTATTCTTTTTTCTTTAAAAATTAAAAAAAACATTTTTTTATTTTTGAGGGAGAGAGACAGAGACGAAACATGAGTGGGGGGGGGGGAGACAAAGGGAGAGACACAAATCTGAAACAGGCTCCGGGCTCTGAGCTATCAGCACAGAGCCCAATGCAGGGCTCGACTCGGGAACCAGAACCTGAGCCGAGGTCAGATGCTTAACCAACTGAGCCACCCAGATGCCCCTGTGAAGAAATTATTCAGAAATCCAGGCAGTTCCATGAGACAAATGAGAACTCCTAATTTTCTCATATCACAGCTTGTGAATCAATTTAGAAATAAAAGAAAAAGATGAAGGGAAAAAGGTTGGATCACAAAGAGGGAAAAACTTAATACAATGAGGAACTAAATTGTACTGAGTGGTTGAAAAAATAAAAATTCCGGGAAATAAATGAGAGACACAAACTCTATGTCTACAATCTGCTTAAAAAAACAAAACAATTTCTGACGCTAAGACTTTGAGGCTTGCAATCCTGGGAAATTCTTCAACTGCAGGACAATTGGACCTTTTCTAGCTGCCATCGCAGAGAATCTCTTCAGAGCCCCCTTTATGTCTCTGTTCCTCAGGCTGTAGATGAAGGGGTTCAGCATGGGCGTGACCACCGTGTACATCACCGAAGCTGTGGCACTTGAGTGGGAACCCTGGGTAGCAGCAGGGCTGAGGTACACTCCCAGGCCAGTACAATAAAATAGAGAGACAACGGAGAGGTGAGATGCACAGGTGGAAAATGCTTTATACTTGCCCTGAGCTGATGAGATCCCACGTATGGAGGAAAGTATCTTGGAGTAAGAGTA
>NW_024415136.1:0-11276 GCF_014898765.1 Herpailurus yagouaroundi | reverse complement strand
TTGTTTATCATTTGTTTACATTTACTTTGCTTTCATATCTTGGCAATTGTAAATACATCTGCAGTAGACAGGGGTACATACATATTTGTAAATTAGCGTTTTAATTTTCTTTGGGTAAATTCATAATAGTGGACTTATTGAATCATACAGTATTTCTATTTTTAATTTTTTCAAGAACCTGTACTATTTTCCATGATAACTGCATCAATTTGCCTTCCCACCAGCCGTATATGAGAGTACCTTTTTCTCCACATCCTCATTAAATCTTGTTATTTCTTGTGTATTTTAGCCATTCTCACAAGTATAAGTGATATCTCATTGTGGTTTTGATCTGAATTTCCCTTATGATTAGTGATATTGACCATCTTTTCATGTGTCTGTTGGCCATCTGGAGGTCTTGTTGGAAAAATGTCCATTTAGCTCCTCTGCCCATTTTAAAATTAGATTGTTTGTTTGTTTTTGGTGTTGAGTCATATAAGTTCTATATATATTTTGGATATTAACCCCTTATAAGATATATCATTTGTAAATATCTTCTCCCATTGAGTAGACTTTTTTGTTCATAATTTCTTTTGCTATTATAAAGCTTTTTATTTTGTTGTATCAGAATTTTATTTTTCCTTTCTATCTCTTGCCTTAGAAGACATATCTAGAAAAATAAAGACATACCTAGAAAAATATTGCTAGGGCCAATGTCAAAGAAATTACTTGTTCTTTTCTGCATGTTTTATGGCCTCAAGTCTCACATTTAAGTCTTTAATACATTTTGACTTTATATTTGTGCATGGCATTAAGAAATTCTCCAGTTTCATCCTTTTACATGTACCTATCTAGTTGTTTGCATCACCATTTATTGAAGAAACTGTCATTTTCACATTGTGTATTCTTACCTCTTTTCTCATACATTAATTGACCATATGATCATAAGGTTATTTCTAGGTACCCTATTCTGTTCCCTTGATTTATTTTTCCATTGATTTATTTTCCATTGATATATTTTTGTGCCAACACCATACAGTTTTGATTACTAAAGCTTTGTAGTATGTCTTGAAATCTGGAACTGTGATTCCTCTAGCTTTGTTTTTTCTTTCTCAAGATTTTTTTTGTTAGGGCTTTTTGTGTTTCCATATACATTTTACAATTACTTGTTTTAGTGTTGTGAAAAAATGTTGTTGGTATTTTGATGGGTATTGCATTGAATCTGTAGATTTCCTTGGCTAAAATGGACATTTGAATGACATTAATTCTTCCTATCCATGAACATGGAATATCTTTCCGTTTGTGTAGTTTTCAATTTTTTTTCATCAATACTTTGTAGTTTCAGAGTATAGGTCTTTCACTATTTTGGTTAAATTTATTCCTAGGTATATTACTCTTTTTAATACAAATGAAAATGGTGCCATTTTTAAATATTATGTTCTGTAACCGTATTATTAGTGTATAGAAACGCTATCAATTTATGGGTATTAATTTTGTATACTGCAACTTTATTGAATTAATTTATTACTTCTAGTAGTTTCTTGGTGGTGTCCTTAGGATTTTCTATGTATAATTTCATGTCATCTGCAAATAGTGACAACTTAACTTCTACTTTACCAGTATGGATTCCACTTATTTATTTTTTTAATGTCCCATTGTATGACTAGGATTTTCAGTACTATGTTGAATAAAAGTGAGGAGAGTGGGCATTTTTGTCTTGTTCCTGATCTTAATGGGAAAGCTCTAGTTTTTCACTATTGAGTATGATGATGCTTGTGGATTCTCCATACATAACTTTTATTATGTTGAGGCGTGTTCCTTGTAAACCCACTTTGTGGAGTTTTAATCATGAACAGGGGTTGAATTTTTTATTCATCTATTGATATGATCACATGATTTTTATCCTTTGTTTTGTTGATGTGGTATATCAGGTTGATTAATTTATTAATATTGAATGACCCTTGCATCCCAGAAATAAATCCCACTTGATCATGTTAAATAGTCTTTATAATGTATTGTATGTGGTTTCCTAATATTTTGTTAATATTTTTGATAATTTTTGCATCTATGTTCATCAGGGATATTGGCCCATAGATTTGTTGTTTTGTTTTGTTTTGTTTTGTTTTGTTTTTGTAGTGTTTTGTCTGGCTTTGTTATAAGGTAGTGCTGTCACCATGGAATGTATTTGAGAGATTTCTTCCTCTTATATTTTTCCGAATAGTTCAAGAAGAATAGGTATTATCTTTTTTTAAATTTTAGGTAGATTTTACCTATGAAACCAATCTGGTTCAGGGCTTCTATCTTTTTGGTAGTTTTTTTTTTCTTTTTAATTTTTATTCAAGTTCATTAACATATGGTGTAGTCTTGGCTTCAGGAGTAGAACCAAGTGATTCATCTCTTATATATGACACCAGTGCTCATCCCCAAGGTGCCCTCTTAATGTCTGTCGCCCATTTAACTCACCCACCCACCAGCCTTCCAGCAACCCTGTTTGTTCTCTGTATTTAAGAGTCTCTTATAGTTTGCCTCCTCCGATTTTATCTTATTTTCCTTCCTTACCCTATGTTCATCTGTTGAGTCTCAAATTCCACGTGAGTGAAAGCATATGATATCTGTCTTTCTATGACTGTTTACAGTTTCACTTACCATAATTCCCTCCAGTTCCATCTACGTTGTTGCAAAGGGCAAGATTTCATTCTTTTCCATCGCCAAATAGTATTCCCTTGTATATATGTTCCACATCTTTATCCATTCATCAGTTGATGGACATTTTGGCTCTTTCATAATTTGTTTATTGTTGATAGCACTGCTGTAAACACTGGGATGCATGTGCCCCTTCAAATCAGCATTTTTTTATCCTTTGGATAAATTACTAATAGTGTGATTGCTGGATTTTATAGTAGTTATATTTTTCATTTTTTTTTTTTAATTTAGGAACCTCCATACTGTTATCCATAGTGGCTGCACTAGTTTGCATTCCCAACAACAATATAAAAGGGTTTACCTTTCTCCACATCCTCACCAACATCTCTTGTTTCCTGAGTTGTTAATTTTAGTCACCTGACTAGTGTGAGGTAGTATCTCATTGTCGTTTTGATTGGTATGTCAGTAACGATGAATGATGTTCAGCATCTTCTCATGTGTCTGTTTGTAATATGGATGTTTTCTTTGGAAAAGTGTCTATTCGTGTCTTCTATGAATTTCTTCACTGGATTATTTGTTTTTTGGGTGTTGAGTTTGATAAGTTCTTTATGGATTTTGGATACTAACTCTTTATCAGATATGTCATTTGCAAATATGTTCTCCCATTCCATTGGTTGCCTTTTAGTTTTGTTGATTGGTTCCTTTGGCATACAGAAGCTTTTTAATCTTGATTAAGTCCCAAATAGTTCATTTTTGCTTTTATTTCCCTTGCTTCCAGAGACATGTTAAGTAAGAAATTGCTGCATCTTAGGTCAAAAAGGTTGCTCCCTGTGTTCTCCTGTAGAATTTTGATAGTTTCCTGTCTCACATTTAGGTCTTTCATTAATTTTGAATTTATTTTTTTATGATGTAATAAAGTGTTCCAGGTTCATTCTTCTGCATCTTGCTGTCCAGTTCTCCCAGCATCATTTGCTAAAGAGACTGTCTTTTTTCCATTGGATACTCTTTCTTGATTTGTTGAAGATTAGTTGGTGATATATTTGTTGGTCCATTACTGGGTTCTCTATTCTACTCCATTGATCTATGTGTATGTTTTTGTGCCAATAATATATTGTCTTGATAATTACAGCTTTGTAATACAGGTTAATGTCCAGAATTGTGATACCTCCTGCTTTTGTTTTCTTTTTCAACATTATTTTGGCTATTTCAAGTTTTTTATGGTTTCATACAAATTTTAGGACTGTTTGTTCTACCTCTGTCTATGCTTGATGTATTTTGATAAGGATTGCATTGAATGTGTAGATTGCTTTGGATAGTATAGACATTTTAACAATATTTGTTCTTCCAATTCATGAGCTTAGAATGTTTCCCCATTTTTTTGTATCTTCTTCAATTTCTTTCATAAGCTTTCTATAGTTTTTTTATGTTTATTTAGTTTTGAGGGAGAGAGAGACAGATTGAGAGTGGGGGAAGGGGCAGAGAGAGAGGGAGACAGAATCTGAAGCAGCTCCAGGTTCTGAGCTGTCATCACAGAGCCTAATGCAGGGCTCAAACTCATGAACCCTGAGATCATGACCTGAGCTGAAGTCGGATGCTTAACCAACTGAGCCACCCAAGCACCACAGCTTTCTATAGTTTTAAGTGTACATATCTGTTACCCTCTTTGGTTAGCTTTATTTCTAGGTATTTTATGGTTTTGGTGCATTTGTAAATGGGATTGATTCCTTGATATCTCTTTCTGTGGCTTCATTATTCGTGTATAGAAATGCAACTGATTTCTGTACATTGATTTTATATCCTGTGATTTTGTTGAATTCATATATCAGGTCTAACAGTTTTTTGGTGGAGTCTTTCAGTTTTTCTATTGAGGGTCCATGTCATCTGTGAAGAGTAAAAGTTTGACTTCTTTGCCAATTTGTATGCCTTTTATTTCATTTTGTTCTCTTATTCCTGAGGCTAGGACTTCCAACACTATGTTGAACATAGTGGTGAGAGTGGACATTCCTGTCGTGTTCCTGGTCTTAGGGGGAAAGCTCTCCTTTTTTCCCTCATTGAGGATGATATTAGCTGTTCGCCTTTCATATACGGCTTTTATGATGTTAAGATATGTTTTTCCAATCTTGAGTTTTTTTAGGGTTTTTTATCAAGAATGGATGCTGTATTTTGTCATTTTTTTTGCATCTATTGACAGGGTCATATGGTTCTTATCCTTTCTTTTACTAATGTGTTGTATCACGTTGATTGCTTTGTGAATATTGAACCAGCTATGCAGCCAAGGAATGAATCCCACTTGATCTTGCTGAATAATTCTTTTCATGTACTGTTGAATTCAATTTGCTAGTATCTTGGTGAGAAGTTTTGCATCCAGGTTCATCAGGGATATTGGTCTGTAATTCTCCTTTTTAGTGGGGTCTTTGGTTTTGGAATCAAAATTGTGCCAGCTTCATAGAATGAGTTTGGAAGATTTCATTTCTATTTTTTGGAACAGTTTGAGAAGAATAGGATCTTTTGATAGGTTTTTGATTACTGATTAAATTCCATTATTTGTAATCTATGTATTCAGATTTTCCATTTTCTTCCTATTTCAGTATTAGAAGAATGTATGTTTCTAGGAATTTATCCATTTCTTCTAGGTTGTCCATTTTATTGACATAATTTTTATAGTATTTTCTTATAGTCCTTTTTATTTCTATGGTGTTGGTTGTTACTTCTCTCCTTTCTTATTTTATTTTTTGTCTTTTTTTCCTTTTCTTTTAATTGATGATTTCAGCTAAAAGTTTATCACCTTTATCTTTTCAAAGATTTAGCTTCTAGTTTTATTGATTTTTCCTTTTTTTTTTTTTTACATTTTTATGTCATTTATTTCTGATCTTATCTTCATTATTTCCTTCCTTCTACTCACATTAGGTTTTTCTGTCCTGTTTTTTTTTATTTTTGTTTTTGTTTTTGTTTTGTATTTCCTTTAGGTGTAATGTTAAATTCTTTTATTTAAGCTTTTTTGTTTGTTTGTTTCTAGAGGTAAGCCTATATCATTATGTATTTCCCTCTCAAAAATCCTTTTGTTGTGTCCTAAAGATGTTGAACCATTGTGTTTTCATTTTCATTTGTCTCTATGTTTTTTTATTTTATCTTTTATGCTTTTTTAACCCATTTTTTTCTATATCATGTTGTTTAGCCTCCTTGTGTTTATGTTTTTCCTGTTTTTCCCCTTATAATTTATTTTTAGTTTAATTCCCTTGTTGGAAAAGCTGCATGGTATGATTTCAATCTTTTTAAACTTAGTGATGTTTGTTTTGTGGCCTAATATGTAATGTAGTCTGGTTAATGGTCCATCTGACATTGAAATAAATGTGTATTCTCTTTTTAGAGGATACTGTGTTCTGTATATATCTGTTATGTGAATCTGGAGAAACATGTCATTCAAAGCCACTGTTTTTTTGTTGATTTTCTGTCTGGATAATTTATCCATTCATGTACCTGGGGAGTTAAAGTCCCCCACTATTACTGTATTTCCATCGATTTCTTGCTTTATGTGCATTAAAATTTGCTTTATGCATTTATGTGCTCTAGTGTTGTGTCCATAGATGTTTATAATTGTTATGTAGTCTTGCTGAATTCATCTCTTTATCTCTCTGTCATTATGTAATGTCCTATTTGTCTCTCAGTCTTTAAAGTGTATTTTGTCTGCCAAAGGATTGCTACCTCGTGTGTGTGTGTGTGTGTGTGTGTGTGTGAATGTCAAATATTTTCCAGTTCTTCACTTCCAGTCTGTATGTGTTTTTACATATAAGGTGAGTCTCTATTAAGCAATGTATAGATTTTTTAATCCATTTTTACCCCCTTACATGTTTTGATTGTGGCATGTAGCACATTTATATTTAAATTATTGATAGATATATACTCATTTCCACTTTGTTATTTGTTTTCTAGTTGTTTCTGTAGTTCTCTGCTTCTTTCTGCTTCTCTTCCTCTCTTTACTTGTGGTTGATGGATTTCTACACACTCTGGATTTCTCTTTATTTGTTTTTGTGTCAATCATAGGTTTTCGGTTTGTAGTTACTATGAATTCCATATGTAACATTTTTTTTTAAGTTTTTTTTTTCTTCAACGTTTATTTATTTTTGGGACAGAGAGAGACAGAGCATGAATGGGAGAGGGGCAGAGAGAGAGAGAGACTCAGAATTGGAAACAGGTTCCAGGCTCTGAGCCATCAGCCCAGAGCCTGACGCGGGGCTCGAACTCAGGGACCGCGAGATCGTGACCTGGTTGAAGTTGGACGCTCAACCGACTGTGCCACCCAGGCGCCCCTCCATATGTAACATTTTAAGTAAATAACAATCTATATTAATTTGACAGTCACTTAAGTTCAAACACATTCTAAATTTAAAAAAAGGAAAATATTTTATTTTTGTGTATGGTGTAAGAAGGTGGTCTAGTTTTGTTCTTCTGCATGTTGCTCTCCAGTTCTCCCAGCACCATTTTCTTTCTTTTTTTTTTTAATTTATATATGAAATTTATTGTCAAATTGGTTTCCATACAACACCCAGTGCTCATCCCAAAAGGTGCCCTCCTCAATACCCATCACCCACCCTCTCCTCCCTCCCACCCCCCATCAACCCTCAGTTTGCTCTCAGTTCTCAACAGTCTCTTATGCTTTGGCTCTCTCCCACTCTAACCTCTTTTTTTTTTCCTTCCCCTCCCCCATGGGTTCCTGTTAAGCACCATTTTCTAAAGACACTGTCTTTTTTTCCATTGGATGCTCTTTCCTGCTTTGTCAAAGATTAGTTGGCCATACATTTGTGGGTCTAATTCTGGGTTCTCTATTCTATTCCATTGTTCTGTGTGTCTGTTTTTGTGCCAAAACCATGCTGTCTTGATTAATACAGCTTTGTAGTAGAGGCTAAAGTCTGGCATTGTGATGCCTCCTGCTTCAGTTTTCTTCTCCAATATTACTTTGGCTATTTGGGGTCTTTTGTGGTTCCATACAAATTTTAGGATTGCTTGTTCTAGCTTTGAGGAGAACTCCAGTGCAGTTTTGATTGGAATTGCATTGAATGTGGAGATGGCTTTGGGTAGTATTCGCCTTTTTAACCATATTTATCCTTCCAATCCATGAGCATGGAATGTTTTTCCATTTCTTTGTGTCTTCTTTAATTTTCTTCAAAAACTTTCTATAGTTTTCATCATACACGTCTTTTATATCTTTGGTTAGGTTTATTCCTAGGTATTTTATGGTTCTTGGTGCAATTGTAAATGAGATCAGTTTCTATTCTCTTTCTGCTGCTTTATTATTGGTGTATAAAAATGCAACAGATTTTTTTATATTGACTTTGTACCCTGCAACTTTGCTGAATTCATGTGTCAGTTCTAGCAGTCTTTCGGCGGAGTCTTGGGTTTTCCAAATAGATATCATGTCATCTGCGAAAAGTGAAAGTTTGACTTTTTTGCCAATTTTGATGCCTTTTATTTATTTTTTAAAATTATTTAATGTTTATTTTTGAGAGAGAGAGAAACAAAGCATGAGCAGGGGAGGGGAAGAAAGAGAAGGAGACATAGAATCTGAAGCAGGCTCCAGGCTCCGAGCTGTCAGCACAGAGCCTGATGCAGGGCTTGACTTCACAAGCCATGAGATCATGACCTGAGCTGAAGTCAGATGCTTAACTGACTGAGCCATCCAGGTGCCCTGATGCCTTTTACTTCATTTTGTTGTCTGATTGCTGATGCTAGGACTTCCAACACTATGTTAAACAACAGTGGTGAGGGTGGACATCCCTGTCGTGTTCCTGATCTCAAGGGGAATGCTCTCAGTTTTTTCCCATTGGGGATGATATTAGCTGTGGGCTTTTCATATATAGCTTTTATAATGTTTAAGTATGTTCCTTTTATCTCAACTTTCTTGAGGGTTTTTATTAAGAAAAGATGTATTTTGTCAAATGCTTTCCATGCATCTATTGACAGGATCATATGGTTCTTATCCTTTCTTTTATTAATGTGATGTATCACATTTATTGATTTGTGAATATTGAACCAGACTTGCACCCTAAGAATGAATCCCACTTGATAATAGTGAACAAAATACACCAAAGTAAATTCAAAATAGATGAAAGACCTAAATATGAGACAGGAGCCTATCAAAACCCTAGAGGAGAAAGCAGGTAACAACCTCTTTTACCTCAGCCTCAATAATTTCTTACTTGACACATCTCCAATGGCAAGGGAATTGAAAGCAAAAATGAACTATTGGGACCTCATCAAGATAAGAAGCTTCTGAAATGCAAAGGAAATGATCAACAAAACTAAAAGGAAACTGATGGAATGGGAAAATATATTTGCAAATGGCATATTGGGTAAAGGGCTAGTATCGAAAATCTATAAAGAACTTACCAAACTCGACACCCAAAAAAACAAATAATTCAGTGAATAAATGGACAGAAGACATAAGCAGACACTTTCCCAAAGAAGACATACAGATGGCCAAGAGACACATGAAAAGATGTTCAACGTCACTCATCATAAGGGAAATACAAATCAAAACCACACTGAGATATCACCTCACACTAGTCAGAGTGGCCAAAATGAACAACTCAGGAAACAAGAGATGCTGGTGAGGATGTGGAGAAATGGGAACTCTCTTGCACTGTTGGTGGAAATGCAAACTGGTGCAGCCACTCTGGAAAACAGTGTGGAGGTTCCTCAAAGAATTAAAAATAGATTTACCCTATGAACCAGAAATAGCATTACTAGGAATTTACCCAAGGGATACAAGAGTGCTGCTGCATAGGGGTGTGTGTACCCCAATGTTTATAGCAACACTTTCAACAATAGCCAAATTATGGAAAGAGCCTTAATGTCCATTGACTGATGAATGGATAAAGTGATGTGGTTTATATATTCAATGGAACACTACTTGGCAATGAGAAAGAATGAAATCATTCTATTTGCAGCAACATGGATAGAATTGGAAGGTGTTATGCTGAGTGAAATAAATCAGTCAGAGAAGGACAGATATCATATGTCTTCACTCATGTGTGGTTCTTGAGAAACTGAACAGAAGACCTTGGGGGAAGGGAAAGGGAAAAAGAGATATAAACACAGAGGGACAGAGGCAAACCACTAGAGACTATTAAATACAGAGAACAAGCTAAGGGTGGATGGTGGGGTGGGGGAGTGGGAAAATTGGTGATGCACATTGAGTAGGGTACTTGTTGGGATGGGCACTGGGTGTTGTATGTAAGCCAATTTGACAAATTCTATTCATAAAAAAATTTAAAAATGGAAAAAAATTCATTTTTTCACTTATTTGTCCACGTTTTATGTATATGCTGTCATATTTCACATATTTTTATTCATAATTTTCTTATGTCTAATTATGGCAGTTTCTTTTTCACTCAAGGACATTCACTGAAAATTGTTCATATGTATGGTTTAGTTGTGATAAGCTTCTTTATGCTTTGTTCGTGTGGGAAATTATCTGTCCTTCAACTATGATTGGTAATCTTTATGGGTAGAATACACTTGGTTGTAGGTTTTTTTTTTTTTCCCTTTCATCTGTTTGATTATGCCACTCCCTTCTGGTCTGCAAAGTTTGTGCTTAAAAATCTTTATAGGTTTTCTTACAGGTAGCTTTTTGTTTCTTCCTGCTTTTAACATTCTCTATCTTTAAATTTTGACATTTTAATTATGTGCTGTGATGTGTACGTCCTTGAGTTCATCTATGTAACTCTCTGTGCTTCTTTAAATTTTTTTAACATTTATTTTTTGAGAGACAGAGAGAGAGAGTATGAGCAGGGGAGAGTCAGGGAGACAGAAGGAGACATAGAATTTGAGGCAGGTTCCAGGCTCTGAGCTGTCAGCACAGAGCTCGATGTGGGGCCCAAACCCAGGAACTGTGAGATCATGACCTGAGCTGAAATCAGATGCTTAACTGATTGAGCCACCCAGGCGCCCAACTCTCTGTTCTTCTTAAACCTGGGTGTCTATTTCCTTCCCCAGATTAGGGAAATTTTTATCTATTATTTCTTCATATAAGTTTTTTGCCTTTTTGTGTCTCTCTTCTTCTGTGACCCCCTATAATGTAAATGTCTTTTTGTTGATGGTGCCCAAGAGATCTTTTTATGTATCTTCACTTTAAATATATTTTATTTTCCTGATGTTAAGCTTGGGTACTTGTAATTACCCTCTCTTTTTGTTTGTTTCAATTTTTATTTAAATTCCAGTTAGTTAACATACAGTGTAATATTGGTTGCAGGAGTAAAATTTAGAGATTCATCACTTACATATAATACCCAGTGATAATCAAAACGAGTGCTCTTCTTAATAACCATCACTCAATTAGCCCATCTCCTGCCCACCTCTCTCTATCAACCCTCAGTTTGTTGTCTATTGTTGAGTCTGTTTTATGGTTTGTCTCTCTCTCTCTCTCTTTTATTTTCCCCTATGTGCATCTGTTTATTTGTTAAATTCGACATATAAGTAAAATCATATGGAATTTCTCTCTGACTGACTTATTTCACTTACCATAATACACTGTATCTCCATCCATGTTATTTCAAATGGCAATATTCCATTCTTGTTGGTGGCTGAATAATATATATATATATTTATATATTTATATTTATATATACACACACATATATATACATACATATAAAAGA
>NW_024415135.1:0-3543 GCF_014898765.1 Herpailurus yagouaroundi | reverse complement strand
TTTGTTTATTTTTTCAAAAAACCAACTCTTGGTTTCATTGATCTGCTCTACAGTTTTTTTAGATTCTATATTGTTTATTTCTGCTCTAATCTTTATTATTTCTCTTCTTCTGCTGGGTTTAGGCTGCCTTTGCTGTTCTGCTTCTATTTCCTTTAGGTGTGTTGTTAGATTTTGTATTTGGGATTTTTCTTGTTTCTTGAGATAGGCCTGGATTGCAATGTATTTTCCTCTCAGGACTGCCTTCGCTGCATCCCAAAGCGTTTGGATGCTTGTATTTTCATTTTCGTTTGTTTCCATAAATTTTTTTATTTCTTCTCTAATTGCCTGGTTGACCCACTCATTCGTTAGTAGGGTGTTCTTTAACCTCCATGCTTTTGGAGGTTTTCCAGACTTTTTCCTGTGGTTGATTTCAAGCTTCAAAGCATTGTGGTCTGAAAGTATGCATGGTATAATTTCAATTCTTGTATACTTATGAAGGGCTGTTTTGTGACCCAGGATATGATCTATCTTGGAGAATGTTCCATGTGCACTCGAGAAGAAAGTATATTCTGTTGCTTTGGGATGCAGAGTTCTAAATATATCTCTCAAGTCCATCTGATCCAATGTATCATTCAGGGCCCTTGTTTCTTTATTGACCTTGTGTCTAGATGATCTATCCATTTCTGTAAGTGGAGTGTTAAAGTCCCCTGCAATTACAACATTCTTTTTTTAATTTTTTTTTCAACGTTTATTTATTTTTGGGACAGAGAGAGACAGAGCATGAAGGGGGGAGGGGCAGAGAGAGAGGGAGTCACAGAATTGGAAGCAGGCTCCAGGCTCTGAGCCATCAGCCCAGAGCCTGACGCGGGGCTCGAACTCACGGACCGCGAGATCGTGACCTGTCTGAAGTCGGACGCTTAACCGACTGCGCCACCCAGGCGCCCCGCAACATTCTTATCAATAAGGTTGCTTATGTTTATGAGTAATTGTTTTATATATTTGGGGGCTCCAGTATTCGGCGCATAGACATTTATAACTGTTAGCTCTTCCTCATGGATAGACCCTGTGATTATTATATAATGCCCTTCTTCATCTCTTGTTACAGCCTTTAATTTAAAGTCTAGCTTGTCTCACATAAGTATGGCTACTCCAGCTTTCTTTTGGCTTTCAGTAGCATGATAAATAGTTCTCCATCCCCTCACTCTCAATCTAAAGTTGTCCTCAGGTTTAAAATGAGTCTCTTGTAGACAGCAAATAGATGGGTCTTGGTTTTTTATCCGTTCTGATACCCTATGTCTTTTGGTTGGTGCATTTAGTCCATTTACATTCAGTGTTATTATAGAAAGATATGGGTTTAGAGTCATTGTGATGTCTGTATGTTTTATGCTTGCGGTGATGTCTCTGGTACTTTGTCTCACAGGATCCCCCTTAGGAACTCTTGTAGGGCTGGTTTAGTGGTGACGAATTCCTTCAGTTTTTGTTTGTTTGGGAAGACCTTTATCTCTCCTTCTATTCTAAATGACAGACTTGCTGGATAAAGGATTCTCGGCTGCATATTTTTTCTGTTCATCACATTGAAGATCTCCTGCCATGCCTTTCTGGCCTGCCAAGTTTCAAAAGAGAGATCAGTCACAGGTCTTATAGGTCTCCCTTTATATGTTAGGGCACGTTTATCCCTTGCTGCTTTCAGAATTTTCTCTTTATCCTTGTATTTTGCCAGTTTCACTATGATATGTCATGCAGAAGATCGATTCAAGTTACGTCTAGAGGGAGTTCTCTGTGCCTCTTGGATTTCAATGCCTTTTTCCTTCCCCACTTCAGGGAAGTTCTCAGCTATGATTTCTTCAAGTACACCTTCAGCACCTTTTCCTCTCTCTTCCTCCTCTGGGATACCAATTATGCGTATATTATTTCTTTTTAGTGTATCACTTAGTTCTCTAATTTTCTCCTCATACTCCTGGTTTTTTTATCTTTCTTTTTCTCGGCTTCCTCTTTTTCCATAATTTTATCTTCTAGTTCACCTATTCTCTCCTCTGCCGCTTCAATCCGAGCTGTGGTCATTTCCATTTTATTTTGCATGTCATTTAAAGCGTTTTTCAGCTCCTCCTGGCTGTTCCTTAGTCCCTTGATCTCTGTAGCAAGAGATTCTCTGCTGTCCTCTATACTGTTTTCAAGCCCAGCGATTAATTTTATGACTATTATTCTAAATTCACTTTCTGTTATATTATTTATATCCTTTTTGATCAGTTCATTAGCTGTTGTTATTTCCTGGAGATTCTTTTGAGGGGAATTCTTCCGTTTGGTCATTTTGGATAGTCCCTGGGGTGGTGCGGACCTGCAGGGCACCTCCCCTGTGCTGTGGTGTATAACTGGAGTTGGTGGGCAAGGCCGCAGTCAGACCTGATGTCTGCCCCCAGCCCACCGCTGGGGCCATAGTCAGACTGGTGTGTGCCTTCTCTTCCCTTCTCCTAGGGGCAGGATTCACTGTGGGGGGCATGGCCCATCTGGGCTACTTGCACACTGCCAGGCTTGTGGTGCTGGGGATCTGGTGTATTAGCTGGGGTGGGTAGGCAAGGTGTACGGGGGCAGGAGGGGCAGGCTTAGCTTGTTTCTCCTTAGGTGATCCACTTCAGGAGGGGCCCTGTGGCAGCGGGAGGGAGTCAGACCTGCTGCTGGAGGGGTGGTTCCACAGAAGCACAGGGTTGGGTGTTTGTGAGGAGCAAGCAAGTTCCCTGGCAGGAACCGGTTCCCTTTGGGATTTTGGCTGGGGGATGGGCGAGGGAGATGGCGCTGGCGAGTGCCTTTGTTCCCTGCCAAACTGAGCTCTGTCGTCCTGGGGCTCAGCAACTCTCCCTCCCTTTGTCCTCCAGCCTTACCGCTTTCTGAGCAGAGCTGTTAACTTATGACCTCCCAGATGCTAAGTCCCACTTGCTGTCAGAACACACTCCCGTCTGGCCCCTCCACTTTTCAAGCCAGATTCGGGGGCTCTGCTTGGCGGCGGGCCGCCCCTCCGCCCCGGCTCCCTCCCGCCAGTCCGTGTAGTGCACACCACGTCACTACCCTTCCTACCCTCTTCCGTGGGCCTCTCGTCTGCACTTGGCTCCGGAGACTCTGGTCTGCTAGTCTTCTGGTGGTTTTCTGGGTTATTTAGGCAGGTGTAGGTGGAATCTAAGTGATCAGCAGGACGCGCGGTGAGCCCAGTGTCCTCCTATGCCGTCATCTTCCCGATTTCCCTCGGATATTAACATTATGCAATGGTCAGTGGAATGGTCATTCCATTATGCAATGGTCAGTAGAAGCAATGGTCAGTGAGGCTAAAATCAGTTTGAGGGATACACAGCTAAAAAGATTAGTGAAAATTTAAACTCAGGAAGACTTAGTTTTCATTGGTCCAGTTGAAGTTCTTGAGATCTTCTAAACATGTATCTTTAGCCGAATCTCTGTACAGTCCTGAGTTGTGGTAGAGGACGTTTCTTTACATTGTGAACACTCTGAAAACAAAGTAAGGGTATTAACAGTATTACTTTTGCTTGCAATCATCCTTACCTAAATTACTAAGGTTGT
>NW_024415134.1:0-12692 GCF_014898765.1 Herpailurus yagouaroundi | reverse complement strand
GTGATGTCTGTATGTTTTATGCTTGTAGTGATGTCTCTGGTACTTTGTCTCACAGGGTCCCCCTTAGGATCTCTTGTAGGGCTGGTTTAGTGGTGACAAATTCCTTCAGTTTTTGTTTGTTTGGGAAGACCTTTATCTCTCCTTCTATTCTAAATGACAGACTTGCTGGATAAAGGATTCTCGGCTGCATATTTTTTCTGTCTAGCACACTGAAAATCTCGTGCCAATTCTTTCTGGCCTGCCAAGTTTCAAAAGAGAGATCAGTCACGAGTCTTATAGGTCTCCCTTTATATGTGAGGGCACGTTTATCCCTTGCTGCTTTCAGAAGTTTCTCTTTATCCTTGTATTTTGCCAGTTTCACTATGATATGTCGTGCAGAAGATCGATTCAAGTTACGTCTGAAGGGAGTTCTCTGTGCCTCTTGGATTTCAATGCCTTTTTCCTTCACCACTTCAGGGAAGTTCTCAGCTATTATTTCTTCAAGTACCCCTTCAGCACCTTTCCCTCTCTCTTCCTCCTCTGGGATACCAATTATGCGTATATTATTTCTTTTTAGTGTGTCACTTAGTTCTCTAATTTTCCCCTCATACTCCTGGATTTTTTTATCTCTCTTTCTCTCAGCTTCCTCTTTTTCCATAACTTTATCTTCTAGTTCACCTATTCTCTCCTCTGCCTCTTCAATCCAAGCCGTGGTGGTTTCCATTTTGTTATGCATTTCGTTTAAAGCGTTTTTCAGCTCCTCGTGACTGTTCCTTAGTCCCTTGATCTCTGTAGCAAGAGATTCTCTGCTGTCAGCTATACTGTTTTCAAGCCCAGCGATTAATTTTATGACTATTATTCTAAATTCACTTTCTGTTATATTATTTGAATCCTTTTTGATCAGCGTGTCTATCTTTTTTTTTAATGTTTATTAAGTTTGAGAGAGACAGAGAGCACACACACACACACACAATTGGGGGAGCGGCACAGAGACAGGGAGAGAGAGAATCCCAAGTAGGTTCCACACTGTCAGCACAGAGCCCTACTGGGCCACTCAACCGCATGAATTGTGAGATTATGACCTGAGCCAAAATTAAGAGACGGTTGCTTAACCGCTTAATTGAGTGAGCCACTCAGGCACTGGGCTAGGGTCTATCTTACTACACAATACAGGTCTAGAGATTAATTTGCCCACAGCCACGCACCTAGAAAATGTGAGAGCCAGGGGGGCTTGGGTGGTTTAGTTGGCTAAGCATCCTATTCTTAGTTTCAGTTCAGGTCACAGGTTCCTGAGATGAGCTCTACGCGGGGGTCCGGGGGCTCCAAGAGGACAACGCAGAACCTGCTTGGGGTTCTCTCTCTCCTCTCTCTGTCCCTCCCTGCCCCTCTCAAAATAAATAAATAAATATTAAAAAAGAAGGGAAGAAAATGCCAGAGCCAGAAATCCAAATTTGGTCTAACACCAAAGTTCTTTTCTGAACCACTGGGCATCACTGCCTCCTCCTAATTGCAGTTGTTGCTGATGGTTAATATTTTGTTTTTATTTATCTAGAGACAGAAATAGAGTAGGAGGGGGGAGGGGCAGAGACAGAGAGGGAGAGACAGAGAATCCCAAACAAGCTCTGCACTGCCAGCAGGGAGCCCACTGCAGGGGCTCAAACTCACCAGCCATGAGATCATGACCTGAGCCAAACCAAGTCAGATGTTTAACCAACTCAGCCACCCAGGCACCCCAATGATGGTTAATATTGAATACTGAAAAATATCACAATGTAATTTATCCAGTCTTACATTTTTATGACCACATACACACCTACTTAGTCAATAACAATGATTTATTGATTGTAATATTTATGTACAATGTACAGTGCAAGTTGTGGACAACACAAAGATGAATGGGATTTTATGCAAGATAACTATCAAATGATGCAAAGTACCTGTTCTCATCTATCTGTATGACCAGTGCATTCTCTCTGCAGAGTACATGGTAAGGCAAATTGCAATCAGACTGCTTGATAAGGGGTATTTCAATGTAAGGGCAATTGAAACCTAAAAATATTTGATTTCCTTCATCAATCTCATACTGGTGGTTTCACTAGTGAGACAAAAATGAACATGAAAAAGAGCTACCAATGCTCATCTCTTTGACTCTTTTTTTTTAAACTAGGTCTCCCTGACTGATGAACCCCTCTTCACATTAACACTTTCTCAGTTTTCATCAATTCTTACCAGCCTGATAAACATCCTTACCCACTGAAGTATTTGAAATCTCTTCTGGGATCTATTCTGTAATTATATAATGGCTTCATAGATTAATCTTCATAAATTAGACATACTTCCATGTTTATAGGGTACACATTACCATAATTTCCCTTTTCTGATTTTAGCAGAACCCTGTATCAAGTTCCAAACTGGAAGACTGAACAAACAAAATGCAATATATATCATTGCTCCTTCATGCCATTTTCTCCAGAAACCAAATTCATACAGTTCCCTTTTAACTTTTGAGGGTTTTGGTTAATTATATAATTTTTAATGTAAAGCAAATTCTGAAAATTTGTAGCCACACAATTGGAGGACCATATGCAGAGCATCAGCATAGTAGAGTGGAAATGACATGGGTTTGAATTTCCCAACCTATAATTTATACCTTTAGAACCTTGGGCATTTTATCTAGTCTCTTTGAATCTCTGTTTCCTCATTTCTTTTTTTTATTTTTTTTTACATTTATTTATTTTTGATAGACAGAGAGAGACAGAACACAAGTGGGGGAGGGGCAGAGAGAGAAGGAGACACAGAATCGAAGCAGGTTCCAGGTTCTGAGCTGTCAGCACAGAGCCCAATGCGGGGCTCCAACTCACAAACCGGGAGATCATGACCTCAGCTGAAGTCGGACGATTAACCGACTGAGCCACCCAGGTGCCCCATCTGTTTCCTCATTTCTTAAAAAAAAAGAAAATGAAGCTAATAATAGCTATGCCACAGAATGTTTTTGAGGATTAATACGACTGATGGTACATAAAAGGCATTCAATGAAGGAGTCCTGCTCTTTGTACACAAATCCAGCTGAGTCCCCATCAGTCCTTTTAGAGTTAGAACACTAAGAGGAAAGCTTTTGCTAGGTGTCCTGGCTTTTGGTTATTCCATTGGTCATTGATGCCACCATCAGACAGAACACAGGAAAAGAGAAATGGGAAACATTTTCATTATTATCAGATGTGGATTTCTGTCAGTCTTATCAGCAAACTAAAATTTGCAGATGATTTTCTGGTTTACTTCGTTCAACTGGTAGTCTCCTTGGTCTGTAAGTAATGTTTCTACTCTACAGAGATAATTTTCTATTGGACTATACACTTGAAACTAAATGCTGTGCTGTATATTATAGAATAATACAGATTAACTATAAAGCAACCATGTAGCTGAATTTAGGAGTTAAGACACCACTCTTAATGGAAATCCAGAGTCTGTTACTCTTCATCTCCATGGTCTTATGCAAATTATCTGACCTCTATGAACTTCAGTTTCAGGAACTGTAAAATGTAGACAATAATATTAATCTCTTGAATCTGTCAGGATGATAACTAAATATTTCATAATACTCACTGAATAGTTCTATCCTCCTGCATTGAATTTAGATGGAGATTTTAAGAAATCAGTTAATTAGTGTCTAAAGTACATGTTATAAATGATTATCGGTGCTCTGAGAGTGCCTCCATGGCATGACTTTGCCACACTGTCCTGGATTAATCAGTGATTTTATTTTCATTGAGTTCCTGCCATTCTCTATGGCACAGTCTTATCCAGAAGTGCAAACCACATATCAGAACTGTAACCATTTGACAGCTTCTGATTTCATCTCCAAGATATTTTCCTAGCTACCAAGAAGAGGACAGTGCATATGCTGGATCCTGTGAATTGTGAAAGAAGAGTTACAAGAGGAGTAAAATGTAATAGTAAATATTTCAGTGTGTCCTCTTTCATGAAGATCAGACTGAACTGCAGTGGTAATTATGCTTTCAATGGAAACTTTACATGTTTAAAAAAAAAAAAGGAAAAGGTAAGTGATGTGAGAATTATTTGAACCAAAGTGCTAATCTTTAAAATATATCAGAACTTGGAATGAAGGCAGTTATGAAGATGGAGATGGACATACTAGGGAAATAAGTTGTAAAGATTTTCCCTTCCATTAAAAACAAAAACTTTCCACAAAAAAGCTATTAGAGAAAATCAATACCTCATGATAATTAGCAATTTTATTTTCCTTCTTGATGTTCTACCTTACACAGATACATTCCCCCTTTCATTCAATAGACAAAAATAAAAATGAATACTGTGGCCTTGGCACCCAAAAACATTATCTACTTTTTTCTCTTATTTCTGAAAAGACAGCCTCCTCCTCAAACAAAGCAGAGCACTAGAAAGATACATTTTTCTCTTGATTGAGCATGGAAAATGGATTTTTTCCCCTAAAACCCTACACCTTTCTAAAGAGGAATTTAGAAATTCACCTGGTTCATTGTTTGGCCTCTGGGTACATTGAAGGACTTGCTTTTTGGAGTAAAAATCAGAGAGGACCAGCTGGGATGGTTTTGGTTGTTGCTATTTGCTTTTAATCCCATGACAGGGACAGGAAAATTAGACCTGTTTCTAGATATCCACGACCCGTCAGAGCCATAGGCCAGCCAAACTGCCTCCCCAGGCTTTAGTGTTCTTGGGAGACCTGGCACGTCTATGCCCACCCTGGGGTCACTGACTAGTCAGCCTGAGCATGCTGGCAAGCACCAGTCTTGCGGGCGTAGGGCTAGGTTCCTCCCTCTCTTGCATCCTTTCCTACCTCAGGAATGCCTGCACCCGCAATGCTGCTGGGTCCCAGGCAGTCGAAATGCTGGACCTCGCTAAAGCAGCCTAAAGCCAGAGACGTGTTTATTCGCATACGTACTTGCTATCTGGAGTAGACAAATACTAGATTTTTCTCTTTATTCCCCTCTCTGCTACCCCCAGACTATCAATCTGAAAGGCAAGCGAGGTACTGAAAGTGGCTCACAGTTGAGTATGATATATGCAGACACAGTCTATTGGCTCCAACTACGATTTGGCCCGGCTCCTGTACTTACTTCCACTAGTTTTCCTTAAGTATCCTTTGTATGAGAAAATGGTGCTTCTGGAAGCTTGTTCTCTAGCTGGATTCCGGGCATTCAGGCGGATCGGGAGAAAAGCACACATAACAAAAATGAAATAAAACTTCTGTAAGATAATGTGAGTGAGTTAAGCTTAAAAGAAAGCCAAGACATAAACGAGTGGAGGACCGAAAGGAGAAACGCATGCCCTATTTTTTACTCTGCAAAACGCGCAGCCGGAAAGTAGAACGGTTTCCCCAGCAGCGGGTCTAGCACGTGAGCGTGCAGCCAGCATACATTGTGCTGCCTTTGCGGGGCGGCAAACAGTAACTTCCTAAGATTGCCTCCATCTCGCCCCCGCCCTTCTCCCCCATTCCCCGTCAGCCAGGGGTGTGTGTGGGAGAGGGTTCCTGGAGCTGCGGGAGATGTGGAGTTCAGAGAGTGGGGACCCGAGGGGGTACCCAGCCATAGGTGTTGCGCCATCCCCTCCCAGCAGGCGTCCTGGGCACTAGTTTACTTCTCCCCCGCATCCCCGCCCTCCACTCACTCACCCCCTTTCCTTCCCCCTTCTTCCTCTCTATCTAGTCCCTCCCCCTCGCCTTGAAAAGGGCTGGCTTGGCACAGGCTCAGTACAGACGGTGAACGGTCAGGGCAACAGGAGCCATGAGCCCGAGCTACGCGCAGAAACCGGCACGAGAAAGCAGAAAGCAGCCTAAACAGTGCGAGGGGTGACTTTAGCAGCGGCGACACAGGCAGCCCAGGCAACCCCGGCTTTGTGAACAGTCTTAGAGACAGCCTCCACGACTCCAGCTGCTCCACGGATTGTAAGCTGTGGCGGTAGAACCCGCTACAGCAATCGCCGTCTTCGTGGAGCTGGCGGAAGCATTTTCCCTTTTTTACTTACCACCTCATTCTACTCTAGAGGCTTCTTTCATTGGGTAAGTAATGGCCCCGGGTGCCAGAATGAAATGAAGTGCGGCCTGTGAAGCGTGAGTACCACACTTAGTGCGCGGAGGTTTCCTGCTGTCCACTCCTGGAGTCTAGACTATAACAAGAGTGGTTTTAGAGATGCTTCTGGTGTCTTCCCTTCCCCCTTCCCCAATCTGTTGGAGGTCAGAGAAAGAGCAAAAAGAAAGAGGTGAGCGCAGATAGCATATATTCCTGGCACTGTCACTGCTTGGCTTGGCTTGGTTACTTTGTGAAAACTCTTACTTCTGTCAGAAAAGTGTCTGCCTGCTCATGAATTTCCCCGACATTGGCCCTGTAAAAAGGTCTTTTCATTTTAATGGATACAGCCAGCTTAAGCGAGGCTGAGAGAAATTCTAAGATTGGGGCAAGTGCTGAGAAAAGATCACACCCGGGACTCTGGCTAGCCAGGTTGAGCTGCGAGAGCTGAGAGGCAATGCCTGGAAGCCCAGAATCGGGCTCAGACCTCCTACAGCCAAGCTGCTGAGCTCCTATCTCTGGGGGCTCGGGGTTTGGATCCCTGCCAGGCTGGTTCTAACCCTTGGGGACCCGAATCTTGGCGCGGAGTGAAGGATATCGCAGCGCGCCACAGAGCTCACAGGGTCCCCCAGGACCATTATGCCTGGCGCTGGCCTCCCTGCCTTTTCTTCCCGCCCTACTTATGGACCTCTGCTCAGCCAGCACCTGCTGAATGTTGAGATAGTAGGTGGAAAATTCTGCCTAGCTTTGAATTACTTATAATCGCGTAGCCGAAAAACACCATCCTTTCCTCAATGAAGAAGAAGAAGAAAGAAAGAAAGCGTAGCCAAACGTAAAACGGTTCCTCTTCAACTAAAGAAATGACTTTTACTCCCTTATCCAAAAAAAAAAAAGAAGAAAAAACAAAACAAAACAAAACCTTACCTCGTCCATAAATGAGTGACGTTTAATAAGATACAATGGAAAAACAGTTCATCTCTCCACAAAGGAATTGGTTTTTTTTTAAGCGCATAGCCATAAACATCCCCCTTTTTTGAAAATGAATGCCTCAATAAAGACATCATCAGAAAAGGTTACTTTTTAAAAGCTCATAGCTGCAAATGGGTCCTGTTCTTTAGAGACTTTAGAAGAGCAGAGAGGCAGTGGAGGCAGTGTGTCTTCGGTTAGAGACACTTACGTATGAGCACTTGGCCACAAATTGACTTCCTCTCCTTGCAAAATAAGGGGGAGGAGAGGTCTCTTTCTAGGAGTGTATAGTGGGAACCACTTCCTTTCCTCCTCTAAGGAAAGACGTTTAAAGTTCAACTGAAAATGCCTCTTCATTTCCATAATGAATTATTCCGGGTGTTGCCACTTTGGCCGCCTATGCAGTTTTGGGTGCCAGGCGCCCGGATGCGTGTGTGCAATGCGTGTGCACACACATCTGTAGGAGGGCCCTCCCCCTAGCACTCCCAGTGTAGTGCCCTTCCAAAATGTTGGCTGGGGGCTGGGAATCGAAACTTGCGCCATTGAGGCACAAACCCACAAGGCAAAGATTCAAGAAGAGAAGAAGGGCTAGGTCAAAATAATAAATAAAATTAAATAAGAAGAACAAAACGAAACCAGGTCCCTGTGTGCAAATATCTCACGGTGGCAGGTAAACCTAGCACAATAGCTGTACGAAGGAAAATACGTAGACGATAGTGTTTAAAAATCGGGATAAGCAGGGAAGTGGAGAGAAAATATGGGGAGGAGGCGATGGTGTTAAAGGAGCCGCTTGAGTGCTCCTAAGCGCTGCAACAAGGGAACAACCAGAGGAGAGTGCAGAGAATTCTGCACAACATCGGAGAAGGTAGTGGCGCTTTATGACTAAAGCGATTCTTCCTCCCATAAAAGGTTTAAAACAGGTGTGACTCAAAAAAAGGGGCGGAGGGAGGCGAGGGTACTTGCAGGTACCTTCTGAACTTGGTAACGACTGGAGGGAATTCCACTCATAATCTTGTTTGAAACAAACTCGCAAGATCATGGCGGGAAATCTAAGCCTCAGAGCTGCCCTTTCGCCTGCGTAGATTTATGGGAGGGGTGGCATTTGGAAGCAGGTAGAAGTAATAGTTTTTGTAGACGTTTCCCCCTTCCCTGCCTTTGTCTGGTTCAACCGAGAAAGAGCGGTCGATGTGCGGGCAGATTTGATAAATGAACCAAGAGATAGACACGCTAAGGTCTAAAGATACCTTTTTCTCCCTCTGGTAAATTAAGAATTGCCTTGCGCAGCTCTCGCGGGGGGAATCCAGCCACAACTGCCACCGCGCTGCTCCTGCCTAGCAGTAAGGGAGCGCCTCCGCTAGCGAGGCCCAAGAACCTTTTTCTCCAGTAGCCTTTGCAGGGGCAGCCCCCACCACCACCTTCTGGCAATGACGTTAATGACGTCAACCCAGGAGAGGCAAGGCAGGCCTGGAGTAGGCTGAGGAGGTAGCCCGGGTCTGGAACGCGAGCAGCCCTGCCCCGCGCGCTCCCGGTGCGCAGCCGCTCTCTCTTGCTTTAGGCCTCCTTGCCGCCGCGCTCCAGCTCTCGGCCCCTCCTTGCTCATAAGCTACTAAGAGGCGCGCGGAGACTGGGAGGCCAGGGAGACTTTTGCGGGCCTAGATTCAGCTGGTTTTGAACCTCAGGATCAAGCACAGGTTTATGGTCTTCCCACGCTCCTAAACTCCTTTTCTTTCCGCTCCCCCACCCCTGTTCTCTCCCCCTTTCAGTTTATATCTTCACTATTAACTGTGAATTTACTTATTTAGTGGCATTTTGGAGGGCACGTTCTTGGGATAAAATAATAGTAGTTACCAGTGTTAAATTCCCGCTGTTTTCTATCCTTCTTGGGTGATAAGGAAAGGGGATGTGAAGACGGGCGTCTTTAAAATCCCGTGGCTGTCTTTTCTCATGCAACCGAGCAAGCTCCCTAGAAAGCTAAGAGGTTCCTCTCTGCAAAGAAATGCTGTGGTACAGGAGTACTGATGCATAGGGGCACTTGTACCCCAATGTTCATAGCAGCACTCTCAACAATAGCCAAATTATGGAAAGAGCCTAAATGTCCATCAACTGATGAATGGATAAAGAAATTGTGGTTTATATACACTATGGAATACTACGTGGCAATGAGAAAAAATGAAATATGGCCTTTTGTAGCAACGTGGATGGAACTGGAGAGTGTGATGCTAAGTGAAATAAGCCATACAGAGAAAGACAGATACCATATGGTTTCACTCTTATGTGGATCCTGAGAAACTTAACAGGAACCCATGGGGGAGGGGAAGGAAAAAAAAAAAAGAGGTTAGAGTGGGAGAGAGCCAAAGCATAAGAGACTGTTGAGAACTGAGAGGGAACTAAGGGTTGATGGGGGGTGGGAAGGAGGAGAGGGTGGGTGATGGGTATTGAGGAGGGCACCTTTTGGGATGAGCACTGGGTGTTGTATGGAAACCAATTTGACAATAAATTTCATATATAAATAAAAAAAAAAGAAATGCTGTGGTGGAGGAGTGGGTCAATCAAAGGCGGTAGCACTCTATGAGGAATACCCTTAAATGAAAGAGATGACTGGAACTTGGGAGTTGTGAAAAGAAAGGTTCTAGTTGCTGCTGCGGGGGAGGAGAGGCCACCATGCTCTTTATTATGAGGCTGCACAGTCACTTATGGATATCGGCGCGCCAAATTCAGAAGATTCTGGAATAGGATTTTCAAGAAGGAAGCTTCCTTTCTGAGTTTCCTTTTCTCGTTTTAAGGAGTAATCCACCGGCTTTCCTGAATTGGAGTCTTATCCATTTCCCCTGATTGCCAACAATCCTTTCTTTAGTTATGGGAGAAGGACCACAGTGCTCAGGTAGAGAAGGTTGCACTGGGCAAGAGGAAGGGGACATAGGCAGGACAAATGTAGGCGATTGGGTGTCAGAACTGTTTACCTTCCCAAGGAAACTACAATTTCCCAAAGGAAATATAGCGGATTACAACAAACCGTTTACCTCCTGTATTTTGGTTTTCAGGCAGGTGGAAAATTTGGGGGAATGGGAGCAGGAGCAAATAATTCTTATGTTTGGTGAATCTAGGGTTTTGTTTTCTTGTTCCCTTTGATAGAAGGCTTCCTTACATGGTATATCAGAAAAGGCAGCAAACTTGTAGTTTGGAAACGCACAGTTGCTGTGCATTTGAATTACAGGAATGGGAAGGAAACTCAGACCAGTCATAAACACACATTCATTTTCTAGAGTTCAAATATTTGCTGAGGGTTGAAAGGAGTCTTCTTCCTCTTCTCCTCCTCCCTCCTTACCCTTCCCCTCCTCCTCCCCTCCTCCTTCTCCTCCTCCCCTTCTCCTCCCCCTCCTCCTCCTCCTCTCCTCCTTCTCTTCTTCTTCTTCTTCTTCTTCTTCTTCTTCTTCTTCTTCTTCTTCTTTTCTTCAAATCACCAGAATGCAAATCTGATGGACGCCCAAGTAATGTTGGGTTTTGGCAGCTGGGATCCATGGCAGAATAGATTCCAAGTTTCACACTATTTATTCTCTTGGTATCCAAAACTTTATGTTTTTTGCAAGATAGAAATTCCTGATAGAGAGCTTCCAGAACGCTGGTGGCAGGAAGAAATCTGGTAGGGGACTTAGAAAGCATAAAATTCTCCTTTCTCTGTACAATCAGTCCACAACAGCCTTTATCCAGGATTTATAAGTTTCTGGAGGCAGGAGGGGAGCCACACTGACAAGGAGACTTTACATTAACCACTGGCTTTAACCTACTTTGACAAAATATGTATTGTTGCCACATTTTCTATTAATATCATGGGACATTATTTACAGCATAAAAATTTGAAATCTAATTTTGTCCAGTAATTTTGCTTCACATATTTAATGTAAATTATTTCATTTTTAATGTTTATTTATTTATTTTTCAGAGAGAGAGAGACAGAGAGAGAGAGAGAGCTCAAGCAGAGGAGGGGCCGAGAGAGAGTGAGAGAGAGAGACAGAGGTAGACACAGAATCTGAAACAGGCTGCAGGCTCTGAGCTGTCAGCACAGAGCCCCTTGCCAGCTCAAACCCATGGGGGATCATGAGTTGAGCCAGTTGGACCCTCAACCAACTGAGCCAACCAGGCGCCCATTGCTTCACATATTTTATTTTATTTTTTTTCAATATATGAAATTTATTGTCAAATTGGTTTCCATACAACACCCAGTGCTCATCCCAAAAGGTGCCCTCCTCAATAACCATCACCCACCATCCCCTCCCTCTCAACCCCCATCAACCCTCAGTTTGTTCTCAGTTTTTAAGACTCTCTTATGCTTTGGCTCTCTCCCACTCTAACCTCTTTTTTTTTTTTTCCTTCCCTCCCCCATGGGTTTCTGTTAAGTTTCTCAGGATCCACCTCAGAGTGAAAACATATGGTATCTGTCTTTCTCTGTATGGCTTATTTCACTTAGCATCACACTCTCCAGTTCCATCCACGTTGCTACAAAGGGCCATATTTCATTCTTTCTCATTGCCACGTAGTATTCCATTGTGTATATAAACCACAATTTCTTTATCCATTCATCAGTTGATGGACATTTGGGCTCTTTCCATAATTTGGCTATTGTTGAGAGTGCTGCTATGAACATTGGGGTACAAGTGCTCCTATGCATCAGTACTCCTGTATCTCTTGGGTAAATTCCTAGCAGTGGTATCGCTGGGTCATAGGGTAGATCTATTTTTAATTTGCTGAGGAAACTCCACACTGCTTTCCAGAGTGGCTGCACCAATTTGCATTCCCACCAACAGTGCAAGAGGGTTCCCGTTTCTCCACATCCTCTCCAGCATCTATAGTCTCCTGGTTTGTTCATTTTGGCCACTCTGACTGGCGTGAGGTGATATCTGAGTGTGGTTTTGATTTGTATTTCCCTGATAAGGAGCGACGTTGAGCATCTTTTCATGTGCCTGTTGGCCATCCGGATGTCTTCTTTAGAGAAGCGTCTATTCATGTTTTCTGCCCATTTCTTCACTGGGTTATTTGTTTTTTGGGTGTGGAGTTTAGTGAGCTCTTTATAGATTTTGGATACTAGCCCTTTGTCCGATATGTCATTTGCAAATATCTTTTCCCTTTCTGTTGGTTGCCTTTTAGTTTTGTTGGTGGTTTCCTTTGCTGTGCAGAAGCTTTTTATCTTCATAAGGTCCCACTAATTCACTTTTGCTTTTAATTCCCTTGCCTTTGGGGATGTGTCGAGTAAGAGATTGCTACAGCTGAGGTCAGAGAGGTCTTTTCCTGCTTTCTCCTCTGGGGTTTTGATGGTTTCCTGTCTCATATTCAGGACCTTTATCCATTTGGAGTTTATTTTTGTGAATGGTGTGAGAAAGTGGTCTAGCTTCAACCTTCTGCATGTTGCTGTCCAGTTCCCCAGCACCATTTGTTAAAGAGACTGTCTTTTTTTCCATTGGATGTTCTTTCCTGCGTTGTCAAAGATGAGTTGGCCATACGTTTGTGGGTCTAGTTCTGGGGTTTCTATTCTATTCCAGTGGTCTATGTGTCTGTTTTTGTGCCAATACCATGCTGTCTTGATGATGACAGCTTTGTAGTAGAGGCTAAAGTCTGGGATTGTGATACCTCCTACTTTGGTCTTCTTCCTCAAAATTACTTTGGCTATTCGGGGCCTTTTGTGGTTCCATA
>NW_024415133.1:0-1043 GCF_014898765.1 Herpailurus yagouaroundi | reverse complement strand
TGACCTCGTGGTCATGGGCTTCTCTCTCTCCCTCTATTCCTGCCCCTCCCTTGCATGTATCTCTTTCTCTCTCTCTCTCTCTCAAAATAAATAAACTTAAAACAAATTTGGTGGCATGGAATACCTTATTTAGGCGAGATTTCCTCCCTGAGGGAATGGCAGGGGTCTGTCAGTTAAATTTCCAGCAATGACTAGGAATTTCATTCCTGACTGGTTACAGGTTACATTCCTACAGGAATGAATTTACGGTTAGTGACATGAGGCCTTAACGTAAGGAACTCCATGATGGTCCTGTGAGTTTTCTTTACATTCCAAACCCATATTTTTGCACATGAATGTTTTTATTAAAAACATAACCCTAAATAATATTTTAGCCATCTACTGCCGGCCCGATGATCATATCCTGTAAAACTGTGACCATCTCCTAATCATAGATGAAGATCAACTCTGTGGCTCTAAGATTTTTGTGACTCTAAATTACATTGATGTATGTTACTAAGATCTTTGTGAGTCTAGGTTACTGCTGGTCTCCTGAAATCTTTGACCCAGGGACACCCAGACAGTTTGCTGAGCCATCACTTAGGCACAGAAGCACCCTTTCCAAGTCACCTCTTCCTAAAGCGTGTCTTTCCCTCTGGTACTTCTGGGTCTTACCCTTTTGCAGATCACATGCTGTGATGGACATCCCCTCATGAAAACCTGTCAAAGTGGACGAGAGAAACCTGCTTACCTGTGACTGCCACTTCATGATCACATCTTTTCCTTCTGAAACCCCTTGAACACCCTATTATTCTTCCAGCCTTTGAACATCTCTTTGATTTGGAAATATTTCATTCTCTTGTATTCCTGCTAAAAATATGCGTGAAAATGTTAAAGCAAGGATTCTTTACAATAAGTGAACCAGTCACAATGATCCATCTGGCCGTGTGTACGTATGTTTTCCTTTTTGGACACTGTTCAGGCATGATGTGAAGTACATCCTGTACAATCTGAGTATCATTCATTATCTAGGATAACCGCCTGTATGGAAAGCCATTTAATGA
>NW_024415132.1:0-4130 GCF_014898765.1 Herpailurus yagouaroundi | reverse complement strand
CCTGTGGCAGGCACGTTACCTCATAAAGCATCTCAATTGACCCTGTGTACAGAAGAAGGAATCGAGGCTGAAGGACACGTTATAATTGCTCAAGGTCACAGAACTAAGAAAGTTATGGAAATGGCCTTTACCCCAAGCACTCGGACTCCTTAGTGCATAACATGCTGTCTCAAGTATGCAAAACTCAGCTTCAGAAACCCTTTTACCAGCTTTCTAATTAAATTTTTTTCAAAACGCGTTGATTGTTGTGTTTTCATTTTTATTTCTTTCCTTATGCCTTCTAATTTCTTCTCTAATTGTCTGGTTGACTCATTCGTTCTTTAGTAGGATGTTTTTTAACCTGCATGCTTTTAGAGGTTTAGCAGACTTTTGCCTGTACTTTTTGTCAAGCTCCAAACATTGTGATCTCAAAGTGTGCATGGTGTCATCTCAATGCTGTTATATCTATTGAAGGCTTTTTGCGACCCAGTATGTGGCCTCTCTTGCAGAATGTTCCACGTGCACTCAAGAAGAAAGTGTGCTCTGCTGCTCTGGGATGTAGAGTCCTAAAATATCTGTCACGTCCTTCTGGTCCAATGTATCATTCAGGACCATTGTTTCTTTCCTGATTCTGTCTAGATTTTCTGTCCATTGTTGTAAGTTGAGTATGAAAGCCCCCTGCAATTACCACATTCTTATCAATAAGATTGTTAACGTTTGTGATTAAATGTTTTAAATATTTGTGTGCTTCGGAATTCACTGCATAGTCATTATAATTGTTAGCTCTTCCTGATGGACAGACACTGTAATTATTTAATAAAGCCCTTAAACATCTCTTGGTGCCAACTTTAATTTAAGGCCAAGTTTGTCTGATATAAGTATGGCTACTACAGCTTCCTTTTGTTGTTTTTTTTATTTATATATGAAATTTATTGTCAAATTGGTTTCCATACAACACCCAGTGCTCATCCCAAAAGGGGCCCTCCTCAATACCCATCACCCATCCTCTCCTCCCTCCCACCCCTCATCAACCCTTAGTTTGTTCTCAGTTCTCAACAGTCTCTTGTGCTTGGGCTCTCTCCCACTCTACCCTCTTTTTTTTTTCCTTACCCTCCTCCATGGGTTCCTGTTAAGTTTTCTGGATCCACATAAGAGTGAAACCATATGGTATCTGTCTTTCTCTGTATGGCTTATTTCACTTAGCATCACACTGTCCAGTTCCATCCACGTTGCTACAAAAGGCCATATTTCATTTTTTCACATTGCCACGTGGTATTCTATTGTGTATATAAACCACAATTTCTTTATCCATTCATCAGTTGATGGACATTTAGGCTCTTTCCATAATTTGGCTATTGTTGAGAATGCTGCTATGAACATTGCGGTACAAGTGCCCCTATGCATCAGTACTCCTGTGTCCCTTGGATAAATTCCTAGCAGTGCTATTGAACAGCTTCCTTTTGACTCCCACTAGCAAGAAAGGTAGTTCTCCATCGCCCCACTTTCAATAAAAATTTGTTTTTTTTTTACGGTTTTTATTTATTTTTGGTACAGAGAGAGACAGAGCATGAACGGGGGAGGGGCAGAGAGAGAGGGAGACACAGAATCGGAAACAGGCTCCAGGTTCCGAGCCATCAGCCCAGAGCCTGACACGGGGCTCGGACTCACGGAGTGTGAGAATGTGACCTGGCTGAATTCAGACACTTAACCGACTGCGCCACCCAGGCGCCCCCCCCCCCCACTTTCAGTAGTAAGGTGTCCTCAGGTCTGAAATGCGTCTCCTGTACGAGAGCAAACAGATGGGTCTTGTTTTGTATTATCCATTCTGATACCCTGTGTCTTTTGGTTGGAGCATTTACTCCACTTCCATGCAGTGTTATTATGGAAAGCGATGGTTCCGAGGCATTGTGATGTCTGTAGTTTTCATGCTTGTACTGGTGTCTGTGGTACTTTGTGATACTTGCGACATTTCCCTCAAGGAATCCCTCTTAGGATCTCTTGTAGGGATGGTTTAGCGGTGGTGAATTCCTTCAGTTTTGGTTTGTTTGGGAAGACCTTTACCTCTCCTTCGATTCTGAATGGCAGGCTGGGTGGATAAAGGATTCTTGGTTGCATATTTTTCCCATTCATCACATTGAACATTCCCCTATTCCTTTATGGATTCTCTGATTTCAGTAGATGAGTCTGCTCCTATCCCAATACGTCTCTACCTTTGTATGTGAAGGTCCATTCATCCCTAGCTGCTTTCAGAATTCTCTCTTCATGCTTGTATTTTGCCAGTTTCACCATTCTATGTTGTGCAGAAGATCAGCTGAGGTTACATCTGAAGGGAGTTCTCTGTGCCCGTTGGGTTTCAATGACGGTGTCCTCCCCCAGCTTGTGGATGTTCTCAGCTATGATTTGTTCAAGGTCATCTTCACACCCCTTTTCTGTATCTTCTGGAAATCATGTGTTATGGATATTGTTCCATTTGATTTCATCACTTAGTTCTCTAATTCTCCCCTCTCGTTCCTCAATTTTTTCTCTATCTTTTTCTCACCTCCTTTTCCCCATATTTTTACCTTCTGATTCATTTAGTCTCCCCTCTGTCTCTTCAATCTGCGCTGTGGCTGCCTCCATTTTATTTTGCACCTCATTTATAGCATTGGAACTCATCACGACTACTTTTTATTTCCTTGATCTCCGCAATAATAGATTCCAAGCTGTCTTCTACACCTTTTGACAATCCCAACGATTAATCTTTTGACCGTTATGCTAAATTTTGATATGTAGCTTATATCTGTTTTGATCAAGTCGTTAGCTGTCCACTTCTTCCCGGAATTTCTTTTGAGGGAAATTCTTCTGTGTCATTATTTTGGCTAGTTTTCTCTCTCTTAGGAGGTTTACAAGCTTGTTATTTGCTCTGCACCTGCAAGAATTGCTATAGGGCAGGGGGCTCACGCCCTGTGCAGGTTCTAGCCCTGCAGGTAGTGTTTCTTGGAGAGTGTTACTTGCTCTCTGTTGTTGTGACATTGGCTCTTTGAGTTCTCTACTCGTAATGATGTTTTAGACCCTCCACAAGGTGTGCTTTTATTTGTTTCTTGAAGTAGCCCTGGAAAGGAAAACAAACAAACCTACAAACAGGAAAGAGAGACATGTAAGGCAACGTGCAAATAAAAGGAATAAATGGACACACACACGCTCACATACACACAGAAAAACAGTCTGAAATTAAAAAAAAAAAACAACAACAACAACAAAGCGAACAAACAGACCAGAAACTCCAGCTAGAAGTAAAGAAAAAGGTAGAGGCGTTGCTGTTGGAAGAACACATATAAAGAGAGAAATGACAGGAGTGGGGAAAAGGAAAAACATATATATATTGGCCAGCCTGGGAGGCTAAATGGCTTAATGGAGACAGAGAGAAAGGAAAATAAGGAAGGAGGTGGGGGAACAAAAGGTAGATAAGTTTAGCCAGTCAGGGAAACTAGATGGCTTGATTATCCCAGAGAGAGAGAGAAAGGAAAGTATACAAGTATAGGTAGGAAATGTATCAAGGGAATGGATTATAAATGTCTGTTTAAATAAACAAACAAACAGAGTTATCAACCTAATGGAGGGAAGAGATAGGAAGGGAGAATACATCTAAAGAACAAGAATTGTCCCGGAATTACTCCTGTCTAGGCAGCATCACCGGTCCTGATGAAGGAGCTGCCTGGTTCCACAGTGCCTATCCTGCTCATCAGACAAGCAGGTCCCCAGCACAGAGAGGCGTGGTTTGGGGTAGGCAGGTCCCACCTCCACTCTGGACCCTCGGACTGATCCCTGAGGCCCCGCCTTGGTGGTGCTGGTGGTGGTGGTGCTGGTGGTGGTGGGGAAATGGTGATGCCCAGCCTCTTCTCCATGACCTGGTGTACTCCGTTCCAGTTGTCCTCATTGTGCCGAGAGCACACGCCGGGTGGTCCTTCTTGCTCCGCTGACTCCTTTGGCACAGCGCTTGTGGAGGGTTCACAGACCCGTTCCATGTGCTCTGGCACTGGGGTAGTGCTGCTCTGTGCTGTTGCAAATGTCTTCCTGGCTTTGTTTGTGCTGCTGTGCTTCAGGGAGCCCCGACTTTTCCTGCTATTGACTGCGCTGCTGACGTCACTGGTGAGCTTGGGCATGGTGGATGC
>NW_024415131.1:0-11625 GCF_014898765.1 Herpailurus yagouaroundi | reverse complement strand
GGCGCTGGCGAGCGCCTTTGTTCCCCACCAAACTGAGCTCTGTCGTCAGGGGGCTCAGCAGCTCTCCTTCCCTTTGTCCTCCAGCCTTCCCGCTTTCTGAGCAGAGCTGTTAACTTATGACCTCCCAGACGCTAAGTCGCGCTTGCTGTGGGAACACAGTCCATCAGGCCCCTCCGCTTTTTGCAAGCCAGACTTGGGGGCTCTGCTTGGCCGGCGAGCCTCCCCTCCGCCCCGGCTCCCCACCCACCAGTCCGTGGAGTGCGCACCACCTCGCCGCCCTTCCTACCCTCTTCCGTGGGCGTCTCGTCTGTGCTTGGCTCCGGTGACTCCATTCTGCTAATCCTCTGGTGGTTTTCTGGGTTATTTAGGCAGGTGTAGGTGGAATCTAAGTGATCAGCAGGACGCGCGGTGAGCCCAGCGTTCTCCTACGCCGCCATCTTCCCTCTCTCCTCTAATAAATGATTCTTAATAAAAATCAAGATTCTTATCAAAACGAGATCTCAGCAGAGGGTCCAGTAGCTTCACCTTCGTCTAAGTGCCGACCTGGCATCTTCGGCTGCTGTCTCCAAGTCTGCCTCACTGTCAAACTACTTAGGAATGGCTTTGGTGCCCTTTATTCGAGGTGAAACGATCCACCTAAGACAGGAGGCCTGCACCTGCGGCACAGCACAGACTTGTCCAGAATATGCTTTCTTTTCAAGTACACATGGAACAATCTCCACGATCGATCGCATACTGGGTCACAAAACAGAACTTCATAAGGATACAAGAATTGAGATCATACCATGCATACTTTCAGACCACAATGCTATGAAGCTTGAAATCAACCACAGGAAAAAGTCTGGAAAACCTCCAAAAGCATGGAGGTTAAGGAACACCTTACAAAAGAATGAATGGGCCAACCAGGCAATTAGAGAAGAAATTTAAAAATATGTGCAAACAAATTAAAATGAAAAAACAACAATCCAAATGCTTTGGGATGCAGCGAAGACAGTCCTGAGAGGAAAATACATTGCAATCCAGGCCTATCTCAAGAAATAAGAAAAATCCCGGGGCGCCTGGGTGGCGCAGTCTGTTAAGCATCCGACTTCAGCCAGGTCACGATCTCGCGGTCCATGAGTTCGAGCCCCGCATCGGGCTCTGGGCTGATGGCTCAGAGCCTGGAACCTGTTTCCGATTCTGTGTCTCCCTCTCTCTCTGCCCCTCCCCCCTTCATGCTCTTTTTTTTCTCTCTGTCCCAAAAATAAGTAAACGTTGAAAAAAAATTAAAAAAAAAAAGGAAATAAGAAAAATCCCAAATACAAAATCCAACAGCACACCTAAAGGAAATTGCATCAGAACAGAAAAGACACCCCAAACCCAGCAGAAGAAGAGAAATAATAAAGATCAGAGTGGAAATAAACAATATAGAATCTAAAAAAAACTGTAGAGCAGATCAATGAAACCAAGAGTTGGTTTTCTGAATAAATAAACAAAATTGAGAAACCTCTAGCCAGGCTTCTCAAAAAGAAAAGGGAGATGACCCAAATAGATAAAATCATGAATTAAAATGGAATGATTACAACCAATCCCTCAGAAATACAAGCCATTATCAGGGAATACTATGTAAAAGTATATGGCAACACACTGGACAACCTGGAAGAAATGGACAAATTTCTAAGCACCCACACACTTCCAAAACTCAAACAGGAAGAAATAGAAAACTTGAACAGACCCATAACCCGCAAAGAGATTGAATCAGTTATCAAAAATCTCCCAACAAATAAGAGTCCAGGACCAGATGGCTTCCCTGGGGAATTATACCAGACATTTAAAGCAAAGATAATACCTATCCTTCTCAAGCTATTCCAAGAAATAGAAAGGGAAGGAAAACTTCCAGACTCATTCTATGAAGCCAGCATTACTTTGATTCCTAAACCAAACAGAGACCCAGTAAAAAAAGAGAACTACAGGCCAATATCCCTGATGAATATGGATGCAAAAATTCTCAATAAGATACTAGCAAATCGAACTCAACGGCATATAAAAAGAATAATTCACCATGATCAAGTGGGATTCATTCCTGGGCTGCAGGCCTGGTTCAACATTCACAAATCAATCAATGTGATAGATCACATTAATAAAAGAAAAGTTAAGAAGCATATGATCCTGGGGGCGCCTGGGTGGCGCAGTCGGTTAAGCGTCTGACTTCAGCCAGGTCACGATCTCGCGGTCCGGGATTTCGAGCCCCGCGTCGGGCTCTGGGCTGATGGCTCAGAGCCTGGAGCCTGTTTCCGAATCTGTGTCTCCCTCTCTCTCTGCCCCTCCCCCGTTCATGCTCTGTCTCTCTCTGTCCCAAAAAATAAATAAACGTTGGAAAAAAAAAAAGAAGCATATGATCCTGTCAATGGATGCAGAAAAAGCATTTGACAAAATTCAGCATCGTTGCTTAGTAAAAACCCTCGAGAAAGTTGGGATAGAAGGAACATACTTAAAGATCATGAAAGCCATTTATGCAAAGCCTACAGCTAACATCATCCTCAATGGGGAAAAATTGAGAGCTTTCCCCCTGAGATTAGGAACACAACAGGGATATCCACTCTCACTGCTGTTGTTTAACATAGTGTTGGAAATCCCAGCATCAGCAATCAGACAACAAAAGGAAGTCAAAAGCATCAAAATTGGCAGGGATGAACTCAAGCTTTCACTTTTTGTAGATGACATGATATTATACATGGAAAACCCGATAGACTCCACCAAAAGCCTACTAGAACTGGTACATGAATTTAGCAAGTCGCAGGATACAAAATTAATGTACAGAAATAAGTTGCATTCTTATACACTAATTATGAAGCAACAGAAAGACAACTAAAAAAACTGATCCCATTCACAATTGGACCAAGAAGCATAAAATACCTAGGAATAAACCTAACCAAAGATGTAAAAGATCTGAATGCTGAAAACTATAGAAGCTTGTGAAGGAAATGGAAGAAGATATAAAGAAATGGAAAAATATTCCATGCTCATGGATTGGAAGAATACATACTATTAAAATATGAATACTACCCAAAGCAATATACACATTAAATGCAATCCCAGTCAAAATAGCACTAGCATTCTTCTCAAAGGTAGAACAAGCAATCGTATAATTTGTATGGAACCACAAAAGGCCCCAGATAGCCAAAGTAATTTTGAAGAAGACCAAAGCAGGAGGCATCACAATCCCAGACTTTAGCCTCTACTACAAAGCTGTAATCATCAAGACAGCATGGTACTGGCACAAAAACAGATATATAGACCAATGAAATAGAATAGAGACTCCAGAATTGGACTCACAAAAGTATGGCCAACTAATCTTTGACAAAGCAGGAAAGAAAATCCAATGGAAAAAAAAGACAGTCTCTTTAACAAATGGTGCTGGGAGAACTGGACAGCAACATGCAGAAGGAGGAAACTAGACCACTTTCTTACACCATTCACAAAAGCAAACTCAAAATGGCAAAGGACCTGAATGTGAGACAGGAAACCATCAAAACCCTAAGAGAGAAAGCAGGAAAAAACCTCTCTGACTTCAGCCGCAGAAATTTCTTACTTGACATATCTCCAAAGGCAAGGGAATTAAAAACAAAAATGAACTACTGGGACCTCATGAAGATAAAAATCTTCTGCAAAGCAAAGGAAGCAATCAACAAAACTAAAAGGCAACCAATGGAATAGGAAAAGATATTTGCAAATGACATATCGGACCAAGGGCTAGTATCCAAAATCTATAAAGAACTCTCCAAACTCCACACCTGAAAAGCAAATAATCCAGTGAAGAAATGGGCAGAAAATATGAATAGACACTTCTCTAAAGAAGATATCCAGATGGCCAACAGGCACATGAAAATGTGCTCAATGCCGCTCCTCATCAGGGAAATACAAATCAAAACCACACTCAGATACCACCTCAAGCCAGTCAAAGTGGCTAAAATGAACAAGTCAGGAAACTATAGATGTGAGTAGGATGTGGATAAATGGGAACCCTCTTGCACTGTTGGTGGGAATGCAAACTGGTGCAGCTGCTCTGCAAAACAGTGTGGAGGTTCCTCAAAAAATTAAAAATAGACCTACCCTACGACCCAGCAATAGCACTGCTAGGAATTTACCCAAGGGATACAGGAGTGCTGATGCATAGGGGCACTTGTACCCCAATGTTTATAGCAGCACTCTCAACAATAGCCAAATTATGGAAAGAGCCTAAATGTCTATCAACTGGTGAATGGATAAAGAAATTGTGGTTTATATACAGAATGGAATACTACGTGGCAATGAGAAAGAGTGAAATATAGCCTTTTGTAGCAATGTGGGTGGAACTGGAAAGTGTTATGCTAAGTGAAATGAGTCATACAGAGAAAGACAGATACCATCTGTTTTCACTCTTATGTGGATTATGAGAAACTTAATAGAAGACCATGGGGGGCAGGGAAAGGTTAGAGATGGAAGGAGCCAAACATAAGAGACTCTTAAAAAGTGAGAACAAACTGAGGGTTGGGGGGTGTTGGGAGGGAGGGGTGGGTGGGTGATGGGTATTGAGGAGGGCACCTTTTGGGATGAGCACTGGGTGTTGTATGGAAACCAATTTGACAATAAATTTCATATGAAAAAAATAAAAAATAAAATGTGTTTCTTGTATACAGCATGTAAATGGTCTTGGTTTTTTGTATCTATTTAGATACCCTATGTATTTTGATTGGAGCATTTACTCTATTTACATTCAGTGTTATTATTGAAAGATATGGGTTTAGAGCCATTGTGTTATCTGTAGTTTTCATGCTTGTAGTGATGTCTCTGGTCCTTGGTGATCTTTGCAACATTCCATCACAGGGTCCCATTAGGATCTCTTTTAAGGCTGGTTTAGCTATGATGAAGTCCTTCAGTTTTTGTTTGGGAAAACGTTTATCTCTCCTGTTACGAAAGAAGTCTTGCTGGATAAAGGATTCTTGGCTGCATATTTTTTTTCTATTCAGCACATTGAAAATTTCCTGCCACTCCTTTCTGGCCTGCCAAGTTTCAGTAGATAGGTCTGCTACTACCCTTATGTGTCTTCCCTTCCCTTATGGCCCATTTATCCCTAGGTGCTTTCAGAATTCTCCCTATGTTTGTATTTTTCCAGTTTCAGTATGATATGTCATGCAGAAGATCGATTCAAGTTATGTCTGAAGGGAGTTCACTGTCCCTCCTGGATTTCAATGTCTGTTTCCTTACTCAGATTGGTGAAATTCTCAGCTATGATTTATTCAAGTACATCGTCAACCCCTTTCCTTCTCACTTCTTCTTCTGGAACTCCTATGATGTGAGCACTACTTTATTAAAGGGTCATATACTGTCCAGCGCCTGGCCCCTCAGGAGGTGTTTTTTGGAAAGTTTTACTTTGTCTCTTTTGTTGTGACTTTGGTTACTTATCTCCCTACTCATAGTGATGTTTTGTACCTTCCATTAGTTGTGCTTTAATTTTTTCATTGAAGTAGCCCAGGAATGGAAAACAAACAAACAAACAAAAAGAAAACAGAGAACAAAACCATGCAAACACACAAAGAAAAACAAAAACAAGAAATCAGAAACACCAGCTACAAGTAAACAACAGTGTGGAGGTGGTGCTGATGGAAGCGCCCTCATCCCATACAAAGAGAGAAGTGACAATGGTGGGGAAAAAGAAAAGGCAAAAATTGAACAGAGAAACTATAAAGTTTAATCCAGAGAGAGAGAGAGAAAGGAAAATAATGAAGTAGGTGGGGGGACAGAAAAGAAAATAACGTTTACAGACAGAGAAACTCTATGGCTTAATCCAGAGAGTAAGGAAAATAAAGAAGGAGGTGGGGAAAAGGAGGAGAAAATAAAATTCACTAGACAGAGAAACTACATGGTTTAATCCAGAGAGAAAAAGGAAAATAAAGGAGGTATAGAGCATGTATTAAAAGAATGGATTACATATATCTGCTTAAACAAACCAATTACCAGAGTAACCAGACTACAGGAGGGAAGAGATAAGAAGGAGAAGAGGAAGGAAGATTATATCTATATAACAAGAATTGTCTGAGAATTAAACCAGGCAATGCAACAGTGCTTATCTGGAGGAGGTGCTTCCTGGTTCATCAGCATCAATCCTGCTCCAGTAGATACACAGTTACCAGACATGGAGGCGCATGGTTTGTTGTAGGTGGGTCCCGCCTCCACTGTGGGCCTGCTGTCCATTCCCTGAAGCCCCACCTTGTTGGTGATGGGGAGAAAAATGGCGACTACCCAGTCTTTCCTCCATGGACCAGGTGTCCCAAACCATTCCGTTCAAGCCATCCTCACTATGCCGTGGGTGTAAACAAGGCGGTTTTCCCCGCTTCACCAATTCCCATGTCTCCCTGGCGCTTGGCTAGATTTTAAACTCCAGTTCTGTGTGATCTGGCACTGGGAGAATGATGCTCCATGACGCCCAATATATGGTCTCTGGCTGGCAGGCACAGAGTGAGTATATACCCTCTTCCCACAGCACTCCAGGGAGGTGATTGCTTTCTCCTACTGTGGGCTGCACCCCTGACCTAGACACTGAGCCTGGGACTGGCTCCCCTCATCCCCAGGTGTGCGATCAGGGCAGCTGGCCCCTCTATGGAGAAAGCCCCTCAGTTAGAGATGGGATCTTTCTCCATCCCTGTCTGTGGTTTTTCTCTTGTCCAAATACAGTCCTATGCTTCCCCAACTTCTCTTTCTCTTCCCTTGCTCTCTCTGCAGAAGGGGATCCCTTCTCTCCACTCGTTTTGTCTCTCCCAGATTGCAATCACTCACCTATGGCCTGTCAGGTTGTCCCAGTGGGTCCCTGGAAGCGACTGTCTCTTTGCCTCCCAGACTCTTGGAGTTCAAAGTGCTTTGGCTTCAACACTGCTTTGTTTGAGAGATGAGGGAACTTCAGATCCCCCTACTTCTTCACCATGCTGCCCCCCCTTATTAATTTTATATTATTAATATTACTTTTTTCCTCTGGTACCAGTCCAAATAATTGTTCCTAATTTCTAATATTTGTGGGCTATTATTATGGTTCCCTCCTTTCTCACAGACCTTAGCAGGCAGTCAGTCCCAGTCTCCCTATTCCTAGAGCCTTCAAGCTGCTTCCATCCATCAGGTGGTTCTTGACTCTATCTAGCTGATCCAGTTATCTTTCAATATCTCCCTTGAAATTTCTCCAATTTGCAGAAATCTGTTTAAAAGAAGGATGTAGTTGAGCCTTCCCTGGGCTTCTCAGAACCAGCACAATACTATATTTCCATGACAGTAGATTTAATGTACTGATGAAAAAATGCCACATTTGATCTCTTAAGTTCTTATCATCTTTCTGTGCCTCCATTCATTCCTCAGTTTCTCAGGGAAATGTGATTTAGGATGAAAAGTGAGAAGTTGATCCAACTTGCCTTTCATCCCCATTTCATTTTATAATTCTAAAGCTGCACCAAATGTCTCCTGTTGAAGAGCAAATTGATCTGATAAAGGTATTTATATTGAAGTGCTGAAGCGTTAAGATGGTATCCTTTCATAGGATATTGCATTTTTAAAGAAGCTAATAGAAGGCAATGATAACTTCAGAAGGTAGGGTATATGACTAAACTAGCATTCCTGAAAAGGAAGTTTGATCCATCACCCCTTAAGGACTTAGCTCTGACAGTGTGAACTTATACAAATTATTTCACCTTTCTGGACCTTGGAAGATACTTATTGGTATGAAATGATTTGGACCAGTTGACACTAAGATTTCTTCCAGTATTTAAATTCTCTGAATTTGCAAAGATGGAGACTTTCCCAAAAGTCCTCAAATTGCACCATGAAGGCTATTTCAATTGCTTATGAATAAAGCTGGTCATTAATATGAGATCTTGTCTTCCCCAGCTATAAGAGTACAGAAACTGAGAATTAATTCTGCCTGAGAGTTTTGAAATAAACTTCACAGAGAAGGTAATGCACGCAGGTCAAGTAGGATTTTTTCAGATGGCAAATGATAGATGAAGAGATTCCAGGTAAAGTATATGAAATAATATTCCGTATGTAAGAATTTGCTGTATTCAAGAAATAGGGAGTGGTTGGATGAGGCTGGAGAATAAGATATATGAGAATAATGATGGGAGCTGGACTTAAGGCAAATTAGGTACAGGTTGTGAAAGGCCTCGAATGCAAGTGTTAGGAGTTAATGTGTTAGAGTTAGGAATTAATCCTATAGGGTTAATCTCAATCTCAATATTTCCTTGATAGCCACTGAGGAGTTGAAAAATAGGGGGTGGCAGGACTGCATCTATGCTTTAGGACAAAACCTCTGACTATAGTGTAATGTTTGGGTTTGAGGGAAGCAGGTTGGAAGCAGAGAGGCTTGTTGGAGGAATTTAAACAGAAGGTGATGAGATCCTGGATCTCTCTTTCTAGGAGAGCATGAGGAAGGTTATGGTGCAAAAAAAATGGGTGGTACTTCTGGAGAAAGTAAATCAAATTAACCACACAGTTCACCTGGGGGGGGGAGCCTTACACTTCTTTCCATCCTCCACAACTCCTAGTTCTTTGCTGGGTCACAACAGACATAGGATACACTTATCTCCAAAAGTTGAAGCCTCAGGGAGTTATGGCTATACTAAGCCCTCTAAGCTAGCTTTCACTTTAGGTAACACAGAATTGAACATTGAGAAGTCCACACAAATATGTTCCAGGTGAATCAAGAAGTCTGGTTTGGATAACTTCAAGCTGTTGTGTTCTTGATAAAGGGTTAGTTTAGTGGTCTCTGCCAAAAAGGCAGGACAAGGCTTTAGTAATTTTTTTTTCCTTCGTGGAAAATTATTATGCATCTTTCAACTAGAAACTTTCTTTCTTGGACCATATTACCTGTTGTTATTTGTATCAAAAATTATGTCTTAAAAAAGGATACAGAGAGAGGGGAACCCTCTTACACCATTGGTGGGAATGCAAACTGGTGCAGCCACTCTAAAAACAGTATGGGGTCTCCTCAAAAAGTTAAAAATAGAATTACCTTATGACCCAGAAATTGCACTACTAGGTATTTACCTAAAGGATACACAAATACTAATTCCAAGGGATACCTGCACCATGATGTTTATAGCAGCATTATCAATAATAGCCAATTGATGGAAAGAGCTCAAATGTCCATCTACTGATTAATGGGTAAAGAAGATGTGGTACACACACACACACACACACACAATGGAATATTACCGAGCCATAGAAATAGTGAAATATTGCCATTTGCAATTATGTGTATGGGCTACAGAGTATTATGCTAAGAAAAATAAGTCAGAGAAAGACAAATACCATATGATTTCTCTCATATGTGGAATTTAAGAAATGAAACAAATGAACATGGGGGGGAAAAGAGAGGCAAACCAAGAAACATACTCAACTATAGAGAACAAACTGAGAGTTACTGGAAGAAAGATAGGTTGGGAGATGGGTTAAACAGGTGATGGGTATTAAGGAGGGCACTTGTGGTGTGCATTGGATGTTGTATGTAAGCAATTAGTAACTAAATTCTACACCTGAAACAAATATTTCATTGCACGTTAACTAGATAGAATTTAAATAAAAACTTGTGAAAAAATTATGCCTTAAACTTTATTTAACTACTCCCCATTCCAGCCTAATACAGGGTATCCCTCCACAATATCCCTGGCAAGTGTTATCCAGCCCAGAACCTGCCTAAAATTTCCCAAGGATGGAATTCCCACTACTTCCCAAGGTAACTAGATTCAGAATCTAAGGTCAGAGGAGTTTTTTTCGTCATTTTTAAGTTATTTTATGACCATGTACTAGTTTTCCAACTCCAAGGCAAATATTTTGAGCATGCAAAAGTTTGTTCTTGGCACTGCTCAACCTTCTACCCTCCACTTTAATAGCACTGTTTATATGTTTATAGCAAATAACGGCCATATTTAAAGTATTAATTATTTCAGCAATACTTATTGAACTCTTACTATGTGCATAGCCATGCTGCTGCTGGGCGGTGGAGAGGGAAAGGTGGTATAATGGGGATAGAGAGGGAAAGTTTAACATCTGCTAGGACCAGATCACTGGTGCCAAATACAACACAAGCCACTGGTGCAAGATCATTTACCAAGCTAGGTATGATTAGGAACATAGCTTAGTCTCCTGAGAAGGGACAAAATCAACTTCTCTAATAAATCTTCTAAATATACTCAGTGGCTTGCCATATAATGAAAAGTGTTTACTTCCTGATTTCAGATTTTGTTGACATACCACCACTTACTCTGTTCTGTGGCTGGCTTGCAGGCTATCATAGTGAATGATGGCCTCCAAATTCCACTCTCTCTTTAGCCCTTAATCATTGTGTATTGTCCAGTAAAGGAACTAGATTTTAAAATGCTTCCTAAATGGGGCACCTGGATGATTCAGTTGGTTGAGGGTCCATCTCTTAGTTTTAGCTGGGGTCATGAGCCCAGGATTATGGGATCAAGCCATGAATCAGTCTTTGTGCCGCCAGTGTGGAGTCTACATGGGATTCTCTCTCTCTCTCTCTCTCTCTCTCTCTCTCTCTCTTTACCTCTCTCTGCCCCTCTTGCTCTCTCCTCTCTCTCATGAATAAATAAATAAATAAATAAATAAATAAATAAATAAAATGCTTTCTTAAGGATTCCGGTATTTGTTGATGAATTCCAATCTAAAGAATATCTAAAACCATTACTTTCTCCGCGCTGGGACTCCAAAGCTTTATAGTTCCCCTGAATTGCCAAGAAATGCTATTAGCATTTGACAGAAGGGACAAAAAAAGCACTATATCACCGTATTACCGTTTATGACCTTTAAAAGGCCAATAAACTTTACTGGCAAGAGTATCCTCTCTTGCCTTTCATCATCATATGAACTGTTACTTCCCCCAAAATAACCACACCTTATGTTTGAAAAACATTTATGTCTTATAACATTTTTTCTCAGTATGAGAAAAAATCCAAGGTGTTGTGGTGAGGGTTTTCAATTTGATTAGGATGAGTATCTTAGAGCCTTACTTGTAAGAACCATGAATTCCATATAAACAAAGTAGATGGAATATAATTTAAATTTGTCTTAATGACTCAAGGTTGCCACTATAAGCATGAATTGCTGGACTATGCTATGTTACTCTCAGGTGAAATTAAGATGTGTAGGTAAATTAGCCCCTAAGCGAGAGAAGAGGGAAGATGGCGGCGTAGGAGGACGCTGGGCTCACCGCGCGTCCTGCTGATCACTTAGATTCCACCTACACCTGCCTAAATAACCCAGAAAACCACCAGAGGATTAGCAGAACGGAGTCGCAGGAGCCAAGTGCAGACGAGAGGCCCACGGAAGAGGGTAGGAAGGGCGGCGAGGCGGTGCGCGCTCCACGGACTGGCGGGAGGGAGCCGGGGCGGAGGGGCGGCTCGCCGGCCAAGCAGAGCCCCCAAGTCTGGCTTGTAAAAAGCGGAGGGGCCTGACGGACTGTGTTCCGACAGCAAGCGCGACTTAGCGGCTGGGAGGTCATAAGATAACAGCTCTGCTCAGAAAGCGGGAAGGCTGGAGGACAAAGGGAAGGAGAGCTGCTGAGCCCCCGGACGACAGAGCTCAGTTTGGTGGGGAACAAAGGCGCTCGCCAGCGCC